>NC_054702.1:52367063-52593032 GCF_016097555.1 Gigantopelta aegis
TTACGAAGTTTTACAAATTTATTTATTTATTTATTTATTTATTTATTAGGCCTTATTTCTTCTTTTTCATTCACCATTTTAATTTTTTTCGGCTTAAATTCAGGCTTGGCCTGTTTACATTTGTTGATTGTCCGTCGTCCGAAGCATTATCTAATATGTTTCCTTCCAACATTCAAAAGAAGTACCTTATGCTTGCGTATAACAAACCCTCTTGAGCCATATTATCAAGCTGTCGGCTAGTCTAATCTGTTATAAATAAAACGTACATGTTTCTTAGGCTAAATAATCTTGCTTCGAATATAAATAGCTGTATATACAATACAATTACATTTCTGACCATTCTCAGGTCGGAACGGGGAGGATGTCAGGTCAGGTCAGGTCAGGTCAGAGTGTTTAACGTGCACATTCAGAACAAGCTGTTGTAGCGCACGCCTGTCCTGGGCGACTGTAGCCCCACTTTTATAAACCCGGTTTAAAATATGGCTTTTGCTCCCCCCCCCCACCAACTAGACTGTGTCCCTCCACTACAGATTGTGCCACCCCCCCCCCCCCCCCCCCCCCCCCACCCTCCAACTCTAATGTTTTATATACCATAGCTCAACTTTCATATGTAACATTTCATTTTATTCCAAATACCGAACCAAATTTTTAAATAACTCGGTGAAAAGAAATCCCGACAAGAATCCTGAATGTATTTATCCGTATAATACTATAATGCTTTATAAATATTTAAATCGTGTTAAATACGATAATTATCTGCATACATACACACGCGCGCACATTAATATGATTATTTTTCCATTAGCAGCAAGGATAAATGAAAAAGTATGTCAAGTACTTCAAGATTCCTGCCTTCCTTTATACCGATAATAAAAGGTAAGCAATTGTTTGCGGAAACATATCTCAGGGGTCCTTTATAGACAGCAGGAACGAATCCAAGGGGTGGTTGGGTGGGGGTACCTGCCACCCCTAAAACTATTTAAGTGGCTCATTGCTTTTCTTTTTAACAATTGGTTAATAATTTTCATTTCACAAATGCCAAACCTTCATTGGCGTTCCCCCTTTATGTGACCTTTTGTTCTAGGACCCCTTCCTGAAATAATTCGTTGATCCTCCCTTGGACAGCTGAATTACATACACGGGGTCTTGTATAAAAATGTGATTGATAAGCATAGTGCTCTTTATGTGCTTATTCAGTCATGTGACGTACATACAGTAACAAAACGTTATGTTCGTTAGAGTTCAAGTTACCTCGGTCGACGGTAACTGACGTTTGACAACTACTGTCCGCCAAATGGTCGCCAAATTGCATCATGCGATGACCTTTGAATAAATATTGTTTTAACCTCTTTTAATGGAATCTGATACATGACAAAAATCATTAATCGTATTGTATCTGAAGTTGGGCAGGGGCGGGACGTAGCACAACGGTACAGCTCTCGCTCGATGCGCGGTCGGTGTGAGATCGATCCCCGTCAGTGGCCCCATTGCGCTATTTCTCGTTCCCGCCAGTGCACCACGACTGGTATATCAAAGGCCGTAGTATGTACTAGCCTGTCTGTGGGATGGTGCATATAAAAAATCCCTTGCTGCTAATCAAAAAGAGTAGCCCATGAAGTGGCGACAGCGGATTTCCTCTTTTAATATCTGTATGGTCCTTAACCATATGCCTGACGCCAACTAACCGTAAATAAAATGTGTTGAGTGCATCTTTAAATAAAACATTTCTTTCTTTCTGGAGTGGGGCGGGACAGTTGAGGGTCATTCAACAATAATTACGTAACGAAATATTTGACATTTTTATACCCATTTCCCCATGTAAAGGTTTATAAGGCTAAGAACACTGTAAACTTACGTAACCCTCTTCAATTCTCGCTCTCCGTACCCCACCCCACCCACCCCAGCTTTCCCCTATCATTACGACGTAATATACAAAAGTAAATTAATTTTCTATTTATATTTATGCTTGGCAATTAATAAATACTAGACAGAAAATAATGTTTAAGGAACAAAAATAGCAACAACTGGCTGCGCTTTACTTTGTACTTGTTTTGAAAGCAGTGGCGGATCCAGAAACTCCATTTGGGGGGTGAGGGAATGACATGAGGCGGAATTCCAAGGGAACTTTGGAGGAGGTTTGGAGGGGGATCGTAAAAAAGAAAAGAAAATGAATATATAATAAAATTATAACTATCGCAAAATTTTGATGAGGAGCCGGGTCCCTTCCCCACCCCTCTAGATCCACCTCTGAAAACGTTACGTAACTCTTGACCGATAACCGCTCCCTCTGTAACAACGTTTTGTAACGTATCCTATGATACCCCTCCCCCAAGAGCGTCACGTAATTGTTAAACGGTCCCTTACCAAACAATAATAATAATTAAAAAAAATAATCCAGATGTTGCATCATTGTCCAATCTAATTAAAATTAGCTCCACTATTACATGTAATAGTGGAGCTAATTTTAATTAGATTGATCATTGTCATAGCCTAAACGCATTGAAGGTTGCAGCTCACACGGTTGTACTACAAGACAGAAAACAATATTTACACGCTATGTTTTGGAAACGCACATACAGTCATACCTGCTACAAAAAAATACTTTCTATAACGACCACTTGTTTACTGAGGTGATTGCAGATACCCTATATTTATTTAACTAGGACGTAAATGTATTGCAACCTGCACACAGAGGCCACCTTTTGTATGCAGAGAGATGCTATGTATTCATTCGTTAATGATTTTTGATTAATAGCAAGTATTCTTTTTAGTGCAACCACTTGTCTTTTGGGGACATTTCAGATGCACTCTATTTATCTAATTTGCGCGTAAATGTATTTGAACATGCATACAGAGGCCACATTTTAATTAGCAGCAACTATTCTTTCAGTGCAGTTATCCACAAAATTAATAACACATGCAACGGCCTTTGGCATTGTCTTGGAGCATTGAGGGTTAATACAATGACTCATCAGCATTGAATGAACGAATGGATCAATGAATGAATGAATGAATGAATGAATGAATGTTTAACCACATCCAATACGAATGGGTGTCAAACAAAGGTAAATTTTCGAATAAATCAGAATAAAAATTCAATTTCAAAAGTTAAATCAAAGCATATCAGCACTAAACAAATTTATGAATTAAATAACTTTGCTTTACATTTTAATTAGCGTGGGCTGTACAAGAACATGTTTGGGCTATTCATCATCATCATCATCATCATCATCATCTACTTCTTAATTAATCGTGGAGAGACATATGGTTTGGGAATGGTACAACAGGGGCGTTTCCAGCTTTTCGGGAGGGGTTCGAAACTAATTGAGGATTGGGGTGGGTATGGGGCATGCCCCCCCCCCCCCCCCCCCTCCCCGGATTTCTAACAGCCAAATGCTGCATTCTAGTGTATTTTGGAAGGCAATTTAAAGATATATGGGATATAAGCAAAAATATTTTTCGATTTTTGCCATTTTTAGTTTTAAAAAATCATGTTGGCTAAAAACAAAAAAAAAGTGTGTGTGTGTGTGTGTCGTACGAACCCCCTGAACCCCCCTGACGACGCCCTTGTACAGGACAGGTATGTTATAAATCATATATATAAAAATTTTTTTGTCGGCAGCAAGACTTACTTCTTCATGTAGCAAACCCAATGACGTCATCGCCCGTACTTAGCAACGTGATCTATTTCGCGAGACGGCAAGAGAGAAATGAGAGACCGTGCGTCATTCTACTACTAATAATGCCAGCAGGGTTCACGCCAATCACATTGTAATTAGATATTGTACGCACCTCATATAGCTGACGCAGTATCGCATTGACAGCAGTTCCTCGCAAGATGCGACATGCAGAGATAGACTAATGACTATGTCACTAACTTACATGCATGCTTTAACAGCGTGTGAAGTGGATCATTGGCTGTCAGCCCGGTGTCTGCCGCGGCTTACAAATCATTCGGTGAGAAAAAGAGAGAGAAAAAAAGCAGACGATGCGAACACGTCTGCAACTTCGCAAACCAAGGTACCTGTTCTAGTAGAAACACTAGCACCACAGCTATCAACTCAGGTACCCCATACCGAGTATGTTATATGTTGGAGAAGGGCTGTACAACAACACGTTTGGTTTATAAATGAGCCGTCGCATTATTTCTGGTGTCAGGAGTGGGATATAAATGTGTTGGGTGTAGGGTGGAATACTCCCCCCTCCCGCCCCCTCCCTTTCTGTCTAGTTGGATACTACCTTATTATTCCCTTGATGATTTTTAAATATACTCCCTCCCACCCCCTCCCCTCCACCCGCCTTCGATATTTTTTAGACTACTACGGTCCTAAAATCTAAAGATAACGTCTTTACATCTGGTTTCAAGCCCTTCAATAGGCGGGGAAAAAAGATTTACATCAGCGTATATTTCTGCTGAATATTGACGTAGTTCGCCGCTTTAATGCTAGGATCAGACTACCAACTGCCATGACAAAGTTGGCAAACTTTCTGCTGTCACGACTTCTACGACTGTCCAGTTGCTAGTCTGAGGATCGAACTACCTAGGCGGATCCATTCGACTGAATATTTTTCTCGTTCCAACCAGTGCACCATAACTGGTCAAAGGCCGTGGTATGTGCTTTTCTGTCTGTGGGAAAATTCATACAAAAGATCCCTTGCTGTATTAGGACAAACTGTAGCAGGTTTTCTCTGATGACTACGTGTCAGAATTACCAAATGTTTGACATCCAATAGCCGATGATTAATTAATCAATGTGTTCTAGTGGTGTCGTTAAACAAAAAAACAAATATTACCATCATTCCAGAATATTGGATCGATGTGTTTGAAAATACTAGGGAATTCCTTGAAACTCTTTTAATTCACGCGTAAAGGTAGCGATACACTGCATTTGATGCGCTGATAATTTTTCTCTTTAATTATTGAAATTGGCTAACATGTACTAAAAGTCTGCATCAAAGAGAACGTCTAGTCCGCGCATTAGACCAACCGCATTGACGTAGGTAGAAGATTTTGTATTTATTTTTAGTAAAAATCGACTGATTGTGAGTTAATTTTTCATTACCGACACATACAGTGTTTATTAATGTATTAGATAAAAGTAATACACCAGATCAATTATTATTACACGGTTTGAAAGTGTGTGGTTACTCGGTTACTGCGGGAGTGGACTTAGAACGATTTTTTTGTACATAGTTTTGGTTACTTTTCTTACGACATTTTTACTGATTAGAGTCAAAGTGAAGACGGGGTGCGGAGAAGAAGAAGAAGAAGAAGAAGAAGAAGAAACAAAAACAAAACAAAAAACAACAAAGAAGCAAAAATTCATATAAATACAAACAAATGTTATACACTAAAGTATTAGCAAAGAAATTAACATAACATATGTATGTATGTATGTATGTATGTATGTATGTGCGTACGTATTTGCGTACGTATGGGCGTACGTATGTGCATGTGTGTATGTATGTACGTATTCATGTATGAATATCTATATATTGTATGTATGTCGAGACTGTTACATACATAGATATTAACACACTGGCGCAGGGGATAATTAAATCCTTTCTGGCTTCACAAATTGTCCCATGCCTTTGCTGGGACTCGAACCTATGGCACCGAATCGCCCGCAACTTACAGACTTGCCACAATACCTTTTGAACTATCGAGGCATCCATAAAAAGGATGCTCTTTAACTCAACTATATACATGGGGCCCACAAGCTACGCGGTCGATCCCGCTAACGTGCATGAAACAGTGGGCAGACCTGGCACTGGCTAGTATGTATTGATGTATGAATATCTATATATTGTATGCATGTCGAGGTTGACTGTTACATACATAGATATTAACGCACTGGCGCAGGGGATAATTAAATCGTTTCTGGCCTCACAAATTGTCCCATTCCGTTGCTGGGACTCGAACCTATGGCACCGAATCGCCTGCAACTTGCAGACTTAAAAAGAATGCACTTTAACTCAAACACATGCATGGGGCCTACAAGCTACACGGTCGATCCCCCACGTATGTGCGTGAAACAGTCGGCAGACCTGGCACTGGCTAGTATATATTGATGTATGAATATCTATATAGTGTAAGTATGTCGAGGTCTCTATTGTGTGTGTTTCGGAAGGGGGTGGGGGCACAAGCCACCTTTTTATATTTATTTTATAAAGAGTAGAAAAAACCCGGGCCTAATTACTTTTCTTTAATTTATTTAACCTTTCAGTTTGAATTTCATTAGATTTTGTAGCTATTAAAATTAGCAATGTCTTGTGCACAATTTTAGGCCCATTTGAGTCTATTTACCGAATTAATAATTTCATCACAAAAAACTGTATTCGCGTTTCTTTTTGTTCAGTACACACACACACACACACACACACACACACACACACATGCACACATCACATACATACCACACACACACACACATACACACAGGCACACATCACACATACATACCACATACATACACACACACACAAACACGCACACACACACACACACACAGACAGACGGACACACACACACACAGGCACACACACAGGCACACATCACACACACACAAAAACAACACACACAACAACACACATACACGCACACACATACGCACACAACACGCACACAACACGCACATACACATACATACACATACACACAAACACACGTCTATCAGTATTATATTTCCGTGTATAATTTTCATTTTTCAACATCAGTAGAGTATTACTATGTGCGCTCAACAATGACTTTTTAAAATGTTTTGTTTGATATTATTCATTATTCATTATGCGTTTATTGTGTTTTTGTTGTTTTTCAGGAACGAATCCACATGGGATGCTGGGGGTTGCGCACCTGTTCCCTAACTTGGAAATTTGCCGAAAATGCAGTGTAACAGATGACTATAATGGATTTGTTTCTATTCAGTGCTCTGTGAAATGTAATATGTTGGTTGGCTAGGTCACTGTGTTTCTGGTGCACGATGCCTACAAGTACATCATAATGCATGTTCGTGTACTTGTCCACGCTGTCTACAGGTGACCTTCTCTTTTATATCAATTCCCCGGAAAATCGGGCATCCGCACCAGTCTGTCGTTCTTTCCTTCATTAACAATCGCATTCTAAACTAACTCAGTCCAATGGGTGAATTGTTACACAGGGGCGGATCCAGGGTTTTGTAAGGGGGGGGGGGGGGGTCCACTAAATTCTGAAAAAAATGAATTTGAGTCAGTTGAAGACAGTTTCGAAGGGGACCGAGATCGGTAAGTGGGAAGGGGTGGCCGGGAGCATGATCCCCGGATATTTGTATAAATAATGAAGTTTGTTTTGTTTAATGACGCCACTAGAGCACATTGATTAATTAATCATCGGCTATTGGATGTCAGACAGTTGGTAATTCTGACTCGTAGTCATCAGAGGAAACCCGCTATATTTGTTCCTAATGCAGCAAGGGATCTTTTATATGCACTTTCCCCACAGACAGGATAGCACATACCACAGCATTTGACCAGTTGTGGTCCACTGGTTGGAACGAGAATGTATAAATAAAGATGCTCAGAGACACATTTTATTTCCAGGGCAATTCAGTCTTGCATATTGTGGAGAGGGTATTTCAAACGAGAGGGAGGGGTGGGGTGGTGGTGTCTTGGGACCGCTGTGGACATTCCATGGGTCCTCCTCCAATGTTGTAAATAACTGACTTTAATGTCACATTCGTTCCACCGGTTCATTGATTGATTCAGTGTTTCGTTATCGTAGAAAATCAAACCTGTGCACTGCTGTGTTCAGTGCATGAGTGAAGTGGAACATTGTCACGCGTATTATCGAGTTTTATAACACAACTCTATTGATTGTTATCTACAACAAAGGAAATTAGCATCTCTCTGCTACATACTATTATCACATTATAAAGAGAAGCCTCGCAAAATTAACTGACATTACGGATTTGCCCGACGATGGATGACACCAGGGACTTGACCAAAGAGGGGTTAAAGGTTTGGGAGCTTGATCTCTTAAAGTAGCAGACCCTAGTTTCAACCCGTAAAAATTGACACTTTAGTTAATCTACAAACCTGTAACACATTTCGATAACGTTACAACAGAGTGAAATAAGAGTTTGTGACTTTGAAACGGTGAAATACTAGTACCTTTAAAAATAGACTAAAAGTAGACTCCATAACCGTCACTTCTCAGACGCACGTGCGTTTTTTAAAATATGAAAAATGTTTGTTTTTTGTGATATTAAAAACACCAGGATGGCTAGAAACACTTCGGATGTACGGAAATGGATAATCTAAACAATAAAATCTAAGTAAAGTATGATTTCAGTTAACAAAAACGAAACATATCCTTTAGTGTTTAAAAACTAGGGTCCGTCACTTTAAGATTACCCCCCCCCCCAAAAAAAAAACAACAAAAAAACAACAACCCCAGAAAAACCCCCAGGGGAGGGTCATGCGAACTCAAGCCTCCCCAACCCCAATCCTAAATTCTCGTTTGGCTGTTAAGCTGGTGATGTTAAATATACTCAATTAAAAAGGTTTAGCAAACTTTAGTTGAAATGTTACGGATTTTGAATCCTCTATTAAAAAATAGATATGCTTACCTTTATTAACTGTACCACTGACATACTGTGACTTTTTATGTTGTTAGTAATGATTGATATTTCGAATTTAATTGAGATAAATCATAATAACCAATGTTTTCAGCTGAGTGCAAGTGTTGCATGATTTGGTAAACGTTTTGCGTACGGTAGTACTAAACCAAATAACTTCCGGCTGGGTCAAAGTTCGAAGTGCACCGTTTTGATAGAGAAGTTAACAGGGTAGTCATAGGCGCTACCAGTTATCTCTGAAATGTGCAGCTTGACCCCCAGTTATATCTATATGTGTGTGTGTGTGTACGTGTGCTACCCTCCCCCACTTTTTGGCACCTTCCTACCCCACTGGATGTAACGACTTTACCTTGAAGTAAATACCCCATCCCATAAAAAATAAAAATACATCCCAATAATGTTATTTACTACTATTTTTTTTAAATTTATATTCTTACACACCCGTTGGTGAGAACATCATTCGTTATTTTTGATAGCATATACTTGTTAACACATGTACGTATGTTAACGACATTTAACATACGACTGGCTGCTCCTAGGTGATGACCAGGTCACCAATGCCATACATGCAATGAAAAAACTCCAGCACGATCGAAATCGATTACACTATGACGTATAGTTAACCTCGCAATCATTTGTCTGTGACGCATAAATCAGCTACAAGCGCAACGGCTGTAAATAATTTATAGTCAAACAAGATGTTATAATTTGCTTCAAACCTGATTGTTAAAGATATGTAACAAATAGGATAATACATGACGTCCGTTTATCTTACAACTCGTTGTTTAAAGACGTATCCAAGTCGCGTTTGCTCGTTAGATACCTTTTAAAAACAACTCGTTGTAAGATAAATGGTATCTAGTGGCCAATCACGTATTATTATCTATTTATTGTAACATACAATAAGGATGACCGACAGGTTAAGACGTGATATTACATTTTGAATTTAAGAAAGAACTGACTGCAATTTTAGTGAACGAATATTTTTTTTATGTACTTAATAAATTTTTGCATCATCAGTCCTGCCGGTGACGGACATTGGATTGTTATTGTACATAGTTCTGCGCTACTTTTATTCCCTGTAAGGCGCGGATTCAGTGGGAGGGTGCTGGAGGTGCACATTTTAATGGTAGTTCGACATTTTCCGTTACGTTACGAAAATTACCGAAGACGTTACCATAAAAAACGTTAACATTCCTTTGACGTGACGTCAACAATCGTTCGACCTTTCAATATGCGTATTGATGTCAAAGCAATACTACGCACATTCGTCTGAATTTAGTTCAACTTCAGAAATGTGCGAACAGATCGCTGTTTCACATTTATAATCATATTTATTTTAAATGTGTATAAATATAAAATATCTGTGCATGGATCTAACACTACCTAATGATGACATCTAATTAATGTGCTGTTCCAATACTGCCTGCAAGTGTCGAGTGGATTGTATATCAATAGAGGTAAGTGATTGATTGATTGATTGATTGTTTATTTAATTGTTTCTTTATACACACACCTCAGCTATCTGGGCTGTCTGTCCAGAACAGTGGGTTAGTTGTTAGTGGTTAGTGACGGAGAAGAGCGTGTAACGGTCTTACACCTACTCACTGAGTCGTTAAACCTCGCTCTGGGTGTGAGACGGTACCGGGATGCGAACCCTGTACCTACCAGCCTTCCAAAATTCGAAGTGTTCCGAAAAATCTAGTGTTTAGCGAATGAAAATAATGCATTTATTGGTTTTTAGCTGAGAACATGTTTACAATGTTCAGCTTAATATTTTTGTGAATGAAGAAGTTTGTTTTCTTTAACAACACCACTAGAGCACATTGATTAATTAATCATCGGCTACTGGATGTCAAACATTTGCTAATTATGACTCGTAGTCATCAGAGAAAACCCGCTACATTTTTCCTAAATGCAGCAAGAAATCTCTTTTATATGCACTTTCCCACAGACAGGAAAGCATATACCATGACCTTTGTCCAGTTGTGGCGCACTGGTTGGAACGAGATTCTGTGAATAATTACTATACAGATAATACATGTAACTGTACAATACTTTTATTTTATTGGGAAATTAATTTTTGCGCTATTCGCGCAATGACATTTAGCGCGAATTTTAGGATCCTATGAAAAATGAAACCTAACAGATGGTGACCAGTTAATTGCTGTAGATGACCCGATAATGACAACTTGCAACTATTAGTATTCGGCAACATGCAAATTAACACGGCTGAAATAATAATAATAATAAAAATCACTTTAAATATTTAAATTTATTACAAAATATTAATTCCGCGAAAACAGCGATTTTTCTTTAGAGCGAAAATTGCACCCCCTCAAAAATAAAGTATTTGACAGTAGTTTACTTTTGAATATTATAGATGCCTTTTTTAAGCGTTGCGCCCACTACCTTGAACAATCCTACATCCGACCCTGCCAGTTATAACAATATTAATAAATTGCTAGATCCGCCACTGGACAGCATAGCACATACCACGTTTTTTAAAAATATATATATTAGTCCAGTCGTGGAGCACTGGCTGAAACGAGAAATAAATAGCCCAATGTGCCCACCAACGGAGAATCGATCGGAGACGGACATCACATGAGGCGAGTGCTTTACCACTGGGCTACGTCTCGCACCCCCGGGCTGTTTGTGTCTCAAGGGTCAACTTAAGGATCATTTGTGCAGAATGTTGTTTTTTTTCGTTAGACCTATAATTGATGGGGCTGTCTATATAACAATAAAACATTCATTAAACGGCCTTGAAGACCCCGATTCTGAAGTACAACAAGTCTATTGATTTTGTTTCCAAGTACAGCGGCATTTAGCTTAATGAGTGCATGGCAACATTGGAAATTAATTCCCGTGCATGGACATATAATGGGTTATTATTTCAAGCACGAGTTGCCGACAACAATTCAATCATACATGAATTGATGGATTAATTGATATCACATGTTTTGTTTTTGCATTTGCATCATGAGGAAAGATGAGATGAGATGCGTGTGTATGTGTGTGGTGTGTGTGGTGTGTGTGTGTGTGTGTGTTGTATGTGTGTGTGGTATCTGTATGCATGCAAGCATGTATGTATGTATGTATGCATGCATGTATGTATGTATGTGTGTATGTATGTATGCATGTATGTATGTGTGTGTGTGTGTGTGGTGTGTGTGTGTGTGGTGTGTGTGTGGTGTGTGTGTGTTGTCTGTGTGTGTGGTATCTCAGTATGTATGCATGCAAGCATGTATGTATGTATGTATGCATGCATGTATGTATGTATGTATGCGTGTGTGTGTGTGTGTATTTAAAATATATTATCTTAAGCCACCTTGAGAGAGAGAGAGAGAGAGAGAGAGAGAGAGAGAGAGAGAGAGAGAGAGAGCAGGCGCGCGTGCACTTTGTTCTTGTTATTTCAATATATTTTTGGGAGGAGCATGACTACTCCCGAATAAACTTCGAGAGATCGAGAGGGGGGGGGGGGGGGGTAGGGAAAGAGAAGGAAGGGAGAGAGACGGGGGGGGGGGGGGGACAGAGGGCAAGTACCTTTAAGTCATAAAGCGTAACGAAAACGTATAATTAGTCTATTTATCAAATGTGTGTCAACTGTCAGGCGGCCATCTACCCACGTACGGTTTGTGCTGAATTGCACAAAACAGGTCATCCCACCGTGTTTTTTTTTTTTCTTGCCAGCGAATAATGAAAATGTATGTCACTATTCGCCATGCATGTCAATGAAATAAGTTTGAAAGCATTACTTCATCTTCAAACATTGATCATGTTTATTTTGTAATTGTATCAGAGATGGAGGCAAATAAAAGAGGCTTATCAATAACAGGGAAAACCAGGCCGCGGGATAAATGAGCCAGTCAATGTGTCATTTGGACACTAGTACCCCAGTTTAAAGACATGGGTCACACGAGAGTTGTCTCACAAACACCGGCCACGGTGGTGTCGTGGTTAAGTCATCGGACATAAGGCTGGTAGGTACAGGGTTAGCAGCCCGGTACCTCCAACCACCTAGAGCGAGTTTTAACGACTCCATGGGTAGGTGTAAGACCACTACACCCTCTTCTCGGTCACTAACCACTAATAACTAACCTACTGTCTAGGAAAGACAGCCCAGATAGCTGAGGTGTGTGTACCCAGGACAGCGTGCTTGAATCTTAACTGGATAGAGAATATAGTAAATGTTTAACGACACCCCACCACGAAAAGTACATCGGCTATTGGGTGTCAAACTACCATGGTAAATAATTGGATATAAGTACGAAAATAAGTTGAAATGAAGTGACTGGCAAACTACTGCAAGAAAAATGTATACATTTATCATAGGAGACCAGTTTCGGTGAGCATAAGCATTCGGCTCTAAAGCATAAGGGCACAACGGTTGGGCTGTGCCTGTTGGGATGGGGAAGGGGGGTTGGGATGGGGGAGGCAATCCACCGGAAATAGGTAGGCCATAGGGCGTAAGCGGTTTAGGCCGTAGGGTGAGTTAGGGTTGTCCGGGGGACGGTCCCCCCTCCGACCCCCCCCCCCCCAACCCCTCCCTTGGTTATGGCCACACTGAAGTTCCCAATAGGACGGATGTACTCCCACACTTTCTCTTTAAAAAGAAAATAATAATCTTTCCCTTTGATATATAACTAATATAATTAATAGAAAATTTAAGCAAACTTCCTGTGGCCTAGGCCCAACCTCCCAGATACTACCTCAGCTGAGGGAAAAGGGTTAAATAATGAGTTCTCGTATAAGTATTTAATATTAGAATACCCGTTCTAAAAGGGCGTCAAAATTAATAAATTTTATTTATGAATTTTACTTTTTAGAAATGACGCAATAAAAAATTAAATTATAAAACCCCATTTTCCAATTTACATTAAAAATCAAAATTGTCCCAAGTAATTCTACCCCGGAATGGACCACTGGCTTCCAGAGATCGAGCCCGGGGTGGCCATGCTCGAAACCTTAGTGGTATGGGAGCATGTTAAAATATTATAACTAACTAACTCTAAAGCATATCAATATTTATAAAGAGATAGATGTTATCTGTTTCGTTGAGTGAAACGTTTAGTGGTATAGCTTACAGCCAAGAGTTTCCAACACAAAACTTCTCAGTGTTTTATAAAAAAAATGTATGTTGTTCAACAAAACTTGTACTTGTAATAATTTATAAAAATGATTTTAAATATTCGAGAACCAATGCTAACGGACACCATTTTTGGAAAACGACTAATAAACAATTCTGATGTCTTGCAGTCGTGTTATAAGTTGAGCAAATGACTGATTATAATGGTAAAACTGTTCTGTTAAAAAATACATGTTGCATTCCGAGTTTTAATAAAAAAAAAAAAATGTAAACAGACATCCAGAAAGATATTTATGTTAAAACATATAATTAGCTGAAAACAGACAAACATTTTTTAATTTTAAATGAAGTCTTTGAAAATCATAGAGAAAAATGTATTAAGAAATGTTCAGTGTTTATGAGGGATTAAATTCAATCTTGCTTTTGAATATGGGAAGGTTCATATAAAATATCCCTTTGTTGCTTTGTTGATAGGAGTAGCCCATGCAGCGGGTTTCGTTTCTATCTCCTTAGCCGTAGTTTAAAATGTGCTGTGTCATTAAACGGAATTTATATTCCTTTCCTTCCCTTCTAAATGATCAAATACCTTGGTATGTTCTGTCCTGTGGATGGTAAATAACACATAATGAAGGATCCCTTGTTGCTAATGCAAAACTGTCGAGGATTTCATACGAAAGAAAAGAGAAAGAAACGTTTTATTTAACGACGCACTCAACACATTTTATTTACGGATATGTCGTCAGACATGGTTAAGGACCACACAGATTTTGAGAGGAAACCCGCTGTCGCCACTACATGGGCTACTCTTTCCGATTAGCAGCAAGGGATCTTTTATTTGCGCTTCCCACAGGCAGGATAGCACAAACCATGGTCTTTGTTGAACCAGTTATGGATCACTGGCCGGTGCAAGTGGTTTACACCTACCCATTGAGCCTTGCGGAGCACTCACTCAGGGTTTGGAGTTGGTATCTGGATTAAAACTTCCATGCCTCGACTGGGATCCGAACCCAGTACCTACCAGCCTGTAGACCGATGGCCTAACCACGACGCCACCGAGGCCGGTAAATTTCATACGAAGACTACAAGTCGAAATTACGAAATGACTGGTGTGCAATAGCCGATGATTACTTCATCTTCTACGTCTCGCCCACCCCATCGATGATGGGATGGGCGGGGCGTAGCCCAGTGTTAAAGCGCTCGCTTGTTGCGCGGTCGGTCTAGGATCGATCCCCTTCGGTAGGCCCGTTGGATTTATTTCTTGTTCCAGCCAATGTATCACGACTGGTGTATCATGTGCTATCTTCTTTATGGGATGGTGCATATAAAAGATCCCTTGCTACTAATGGGAAAACGTAGAATATGTAGAATATGTCAGAAACACAATGTTGTTGTTCCATGAACAGTTTTGGGTCATCTTCACCATCACTAATAAACAATGTCACAAGAATCCTACTTTCAGACATGAACAATACAAACCCCCCCCCAAACAAACACCCCCCCCCCCAAATAAACACCCCCCACCCCCACCACACCTTTGAAGGATGGAAATTTGTTCACGGCTACTGATACATGTTGCCATTTTCTACTAACAAGACAAGACGGTCAAATTAAAAAAAACCCCAGAACGTAACAAAGGAAGGTGAAATTACGTACCTTCGGCTTCTCGCTGTCATCTGAAAAAAACAAACAGTTCCACTAACAAAGAGTTACGTCAAATGAAAATACACATGTATCTTTTTAAGTATCTTTTTCAGACGATGGTAGAATGATAAGTAAAATCTAATCTGCTGCCATCCATGTCTGGAACAACTCGCTGGATTGAAAGAAGAAACCCAAAACAAACTGACATCTCTCGCACAGTGAGATTCAGTGTTAATTGACGGAAACAGGAAACTCAGGACATTCTCATAAATTTTAAATCACCGACCCTAGATCACAAGTTATATGCTTTTTTTTTTCTGTTTTACTTAAAACGCATTGTAATCGAGTACCAGCACCATGACGACCTAAAACCCACTGAATTGGCCAGAAGAAAGAAGAAAAGAAAAAAACCACCAGAAGAAAAGAAAGTGGTAATACTAGGTAATTCCATTGGTGAAAAAGTCGTATTAACAGAATAGTTCACCCTGCCTAATAAACCCACTGTCCTGGACAGACGGCACAAATAGCTGATACGTATGCCCAGGACAGCGTGCTTGAACCTTAATTGGATATAAGCACGCAAATAAGATGAAATGAATGCCTAATAATTAGGACCAGTACTTTTAACGGCAGGGCATCATCTGTGTGGACTTTTCCCCACACAAATCGTTAATGAAAGACGCATGGTACGAACGCTTCTTTTAAAAACTAATTAATTGCTCATTTTTGAGGCTGCCAGAGTTTTCAGATAATGACTTGCTAACCAGTCATTAGGGAAGAGATGTTGCCAGCTGAGGCGGTGATGTGCAGAATTTGTAAAGACATAACTAAGCTGAGTTACATTTACACAATCATCGTATCTGGGGTCAGATACAGGTAAGGATTATTACATCGCGACTGAAATTACATCTTACAAGCCATGCCTCCGCTTCTGCGAGATTAGATTTCGGGGCGCACACCATCAAATCAAATCCCATGAAAATACCTAAAGCTATCATAAAAAAAAAAAAAAAAAAAACTTGTGGGGGTGGAGGGGAGTTTGCATTTTAAAAATCATTTTCAAACTTTGAGGAAGGAATTTTAAAAATGTGTTTAAAACCTTAAAGACGCTGACTCTAGTTTCAGTCAGAGAAAATGGACACTAAGTTTGGTTAATCTACAAACCTGCAACACGGGTAGATAAGGTTATAACAGAAAAACAAGCTAAAATCTGTGATGTTTAAACGGGAAAATACCAGGCGCGGATTCAGGCTCTTATTTTGGGTAAAACAATATATATTGCAGAATACACATTATCCCGTCCACATGTGGGTCCCCTCTATGAAAAAAATCCTGGATCCGCGACTGAATACCGTCTAAAAATAACTAGAGCTTGTCTAGATAACCATTACTTCTCAGACGAACGTGGGTATTTAGAATTATGAAAACAGTTCATTTTGGGATATTGCAAAAACCTGGATGACCAGAACCACTGCAGGTGTAGGAAAATGAATATTCTAAATAATAAAATGTAAGTAATTCTAATTTAAATAATTTAAAAAATACGTCGTAGTGTTTAAAAACTAGGGTCTGTCACTATAAGTAAGACTGTAACTAAACATTATTTTGTTTTTACTTTTAAGTTGAAAAAAATTGAACCATTTTAATATCTGTCAGACACACAAAACAAAATAACCCCGCCCCACCCCCTCCCCCCAGCTTCTCGGTGTTGGGAGTGATATATATATATTTGTGTTACATGGGCGGATCCAGAATTTTATAAGGGGGTGTACATATTTTTTTTATAAAAGGGCAAAGATTATCAAAGGCAAATGAGGCGAGCTCCCAAATGAGTGAGATTTGTAGTCTTAGAGGAAACCATTTTTTTCATTAGTAATAAGGGATCTTTTATATGTATTTTCCCCACACAGCACAGCACATACCACGGCCTTTGATGTACCAGTCGTGGTGCACTAGTTGAGACAGGGAAAAACACAATCACAGAATAAGTCCATTGAGGTGGTTCGATCCTACGACGCAAGCACTTCAGGCGAGCCTTCTAATAACTGAGTTAGATCCAGACCCATACACTGCGAGGAGTGCTGTTTAATATATAATAATTATACAACGAGAATAATCGCTTTTATTTTCTGTATACACTATGAGAGGTGCTGTTCACCGTGCAATGACAGGTGCGTTTCAATACATCATCAACACAAAAGCTGTGTTGGTGATGTAGGCTACATCCCTTAAAGGGATTAACAAATTTCTAAAGTTTAAATATGCTGAACAGCAACCCATCGACAGTCTATTACCACAGTCGATTCTTGCATTCCAGTTTATTCAACGATGAAGACGGACGTTAGCCCTTGCTCTCTCGATCTGCCCCCCCCCCCCCCCCCCCCCCCCCCACACCTGGGGGGACTTATGAAGACTTATGGAATGCTGATAGAATACCGGGTCTCGTACACCGGGTCACGGGCAACCGTGACCTTGGTGTACGGAGACCGTATTCAAAAGAAAGGAAGATGGAGGAAGAGGAGACGTGTGCCAGCGGCGGCGCAGGGGGGGTCAAAACCGGTGGCTAAACCGCCGGCGGCGACTCCTTCTGTTAGACCGCCGAACACCGCTCACCCGAGCAAGAAGACAAGAGCAGAAGAGGTTCCGGCCCCGGATGTTCAAGCTTCTCTGCAAACGGAAGAGCCGGAGACAGAGTTTGACACGGAAATCTGCGTCACACCGTACAACCGGCCACCTGCACCTATTCCTTCGAAAGCGCTTCCGGACTTGTCGCCGATTATACTGGCGACACCCGTTGAGGCGCAGGCCCGGAAGATGGCCGTTGTCAAGAGGAGGGCGACCGCTCCCCCGGGGGCCATACCAGCCAAGCCGAGCCGCCCCTCTCAACCGCCGGAGACACCCAAACAACCAGTGGAGCAGTGGTCACTGCAGGCCAGCCGTCTCCCCCAGCGTTACCAACAACTGGTGAAGAATAACATCCAGGATGAACGCCAACTCATCAGCAGACCCAAGGCCCTAGCGTACAATTCATTGCCAGCCAATCCAGACGAAGGGGAGTTCGTTGTACATCGACTCAAGATGCGGGAGGGACACAACGCAGTTTGCGTCACCATCTGCCGGAGCGGAATTTTCAGCCAAGGACTACTACTCTCGGAGATGGACAACCCGACAATACATCGCGTTCTGAAAACCGTCGCGGGGACTCACTACCGTTCCATCACCGAGGCGTTAGCAGACTCCGACTACCGGCAGTTCCTCCCGCAGCTTGAGACCATCGGGTACATCGGATCTCCATAGACGCCAACCTTTGCTAGGACAGGTATCAACCTCCTTTATTGGGCTAGTTAGACTTTAAACATTTTGGAAGCAGTTCAAAATTCTTTTGTTTATTTTTTTATAAGTAGTCTAACGCATTTTACTTTGGCGCCCGTTCAATTGCTCAAAATCACCTTAAAAACCTTTTGGCTGAGCAGTCTTAACTATTTTGGGTTAAATTTTAGAGTCCGGACATGTATTTGGATGCAGTTACTCTTTGTAGACTTAGGTAAAATACAGGCTTCACCGAGGAATCGAAATTCAGCCAATCAGAGCACGGCTCCCACTCGGTGTACTTCAAGTTTGCGAAGTGTCTGCTATTTGGTCCGCGCTTGCGTTGACCTTACTAAATGGCTTTTTTCCAAATTCCGCCCACCTCAAACTTAACCCCCCCCCCCCCCCTCCTGCTCCAGAGTTAGTCACTGGCGAAGTCAGAGGCTAAATCCGTGGTGGGCGTGCCTGAACCTTCGTGGATAGGGGCACGTAAATAGAGTTTCCAGTCCAGTCCAGTCTATTACCACTGATACATGCCATTATGTACGGTATTGTGACGGTACATGCTCTTAATTTGTTTTCGCCTGTGGCGATTTTACTTGTGTTAGAGGGCCGTGTGCAGTTTAATTGCATTTAAGCCCAGATGGGCAACTTGTTACGTAATACTTCGCGCGATCGGACATTCCAATATGCACTTAGTCCAGCTGTGGAGGCCATGTGGCGAGTAGTTACGTAATACCTCTGCGAGTGCGGGTTTTACAACCGTGATTTGGCGACGATGGCGTCAGTAAGTCTGACGATCAGAGAGAAATAATAACGACTCTAGTAGAGTTGGAATATGAGATGATACGTGAGGTACCGCCTTGTACCCCCAGGCAAAATCCTGATTTATAATAAATAGCTAGTGTTTTAGAGATATCGAGGAGAACGAATTAGGAAGGCTCCAGGGGATCACGGACGTCGTCCACTGAACGAAATATATTAGTTCAGACGGGACTTTGGTAATTATATATTTTCTGCTCTGTGTATAACCTTGATGTGATTGATGTGACTTTAAATAGTTTAATACTGTATTATACCAATATTCTTTAGACAGTGTCTTCGGTCATCTGACGAAGTAAATCGTAGACTTTTTGTTCTAACATTATACGAGTATTTGGTAATATAAAGCTTAGCCAGTCATCCTAGACGACCTAGGTACACTGTAGGTTATTGTCTTTATTGTGATAAATATTAATTCTGTGTCACAAGGTTACTGAATGAGTAGTTAGGGTTAATTAAAAATTAACCCGTTAGGAATAGAGCTGTAATTCCTTTATTAATGAAGTTCCCCAAGAAGCGTTCCTAAATTATCACACGTTACTGAACGAGTAGTAAGGGTTAATTAAAAATTAACCAGTTAGGAATGGTGTTGTAATTCCTTTATTAATTAACTTCTCCTGGAAGCATTTCTCAATTATCACACGTGTGGGTGTGGTGTAACGGTGAAGTGATTCGCATATTGTGTAACTAGACACCTAGAGATCAACTAATTAAGTGATCAGTCCTGGGTTGTTATTATTGCTGTTATTAATTAACTACTACGGCTGTACATTTGTCAGCGTAGGTTAATACAGATTCCAAAGTGTATTGTGTTTTGTTGTGTTTCTAGTGAGCTAAACGTGCTATAAATATATATACTTTATATAAGATGGTATCTCTGATCATACCTAGAGACGAGCCATACTAGGGTTTAACAGCCTGTTACAGAGAGATCTAATAGATATACAGTTAGGAGAGATATTTTGATAATCGTGTTTTATTCAGTTACGGGTATTATAGAATCCCCGTGACAGGTATCAAATTATATTTTATCAACAGTGAAAAGGAATGTTCTATGGTTTCAGTCCTAGCAAGATTTCCGTTTGTTCTCCCGCAACAAAATACACACACACACACACACACACACACACACACACACACACACACACACACACACATCCTGGTTAATTCTGTTTTTGAAAACACATCTTCTATCTTACCATGACATGTTTTAAATATATATCATTATACGGATCAATACATTTGAACTGAATGATCTTTGGCTGAAGTATTTCAAATTTCGTCGGAAAACGGTATAGCAAAAACAAGCGGAATGATTTTCTGCGATGAAAGATCACGGGATGGCATTGGTTCACGTCAGATCTATTAACGAGGATCACGGTGAAATAGCAGTATGGTCTGTATTCAAACTGG
Organism: Gigantopelta aegis; assembly: GCF_016097555.1. Classification (NCBI taxonomy): domain Eukaryota; kingdom Metazoa; phylum Mollusca; class Gastropoda; order Neomphalida; family Peltospiridae; genus Gigantopelta; species Gigantopelta aegis. The sequence continues at coordinate 52,387,953 of NC_054702.1, forward strand.
ATATAATTTATTTATAGTTGTGATCGTGCTTTTACCCACCTAAGGTCCATTAACACTGTTCTGAGCATATACGTCAGTTATCTCGACTATCCAGCCGGAGTAGGGGATGGAGAGAGAGAGAGAGAGAGAGAGAGAGAGAGAGAGAGAGAGAGAGAGAGAGAGAGAGAGGGGGGGGGAGGAAAACGGATGCAAAGAAAACATAAATAGAGAGGAGGGATAGATGTCAAGTGGATGAGAGAGAGACAGAGACAGAGGGGGGGGGGGGGGGGACAGATCCAAAAAGACAGAACGAGAGAGAGGAGGGACAGATGTCAAGTGGATGAGAGATAGAGAGAGACAGAGAGAGAGGGGGGGGGGGGAAACAGATCCAAAAAGACAGAACGAGAGAGAGGAGGGACAGATGTCAAGTGGATGAGAGAGAGAGAGAGAGAGAGAGAGAGAGAGAGAGAGAGAGAGAGAGAGAGAGTCAAGAACATATTGAAAATAATGACATATTTTCTAATCAATGTTTAAAGTTACATATTTTAAATATTTTAGTACACATTTAAAATAATCCAGTGCTTACTTGACATTACATATTTAATACAGTTTTCTACATATTCAACTTAAGGCTGTACATAATTATCTAGTTCAATGCATATATAAAATAGTTCACTACATGCTTAAAATAGTTGAGTACATAACATAACTTCAAGTTCTCACAATAGGGAATATATACCGACCGACCCCCCCCCCCCCCCCGACCCTGTTAACACATAATAGTATAACAACTGTTGTGAAATACAATAGGAGCGGACTCGATGTTGCTGAGCGATTTGGTTAACCCACCCAGAATAACAAGTATGTCCTTGGTCGTTGACCCGAACTGCTTTAGTATTCAGTGTACAGTTTAGCATATATATTACGTGAAGCATTAAAATGGTTAACAATGAATCACCTATATATTTTTTTTCACTGGGTTCCTAACTTCCAGTATTAACATGTAACCAATCCGGCTTTCTGTAATTAGCTAGTGGGTTTAGAAAACCCACCAAAAACCAACAACATCAACAAACAACAACAACAACAATAACAACAATAAATACATTTAAAACAAACAAAAACAATACACCTTAAAAAAACAAAAACAACAACAACAAATAACCACCATCCCCCCAAAAACCCAAACAACAAAGAAACAACCCAAGCAAACAACAAATAACAACAACAAAATTTCGATATCTTCTGCATATACAGAACAGTATACATATACATATACATATACATATACATATACAGAAAAGTAATTAATTTAAGTGTTTTGTATCCCCAAAATGGTTATAATTATTTGCGAAGCAAAATTGTTTTTTTTAACACATTGGGTGGCGCTTAATTCATTTCCAGGTGTATATATGAACTAGGGTTAGGGTAAAGAACGATAAGCAACCCAGACAATGAGGTCAGTGTTATGTCGATGATTTTCTAATCTGAAGTATAAATGTAGGTTACGAGCTCTCCAAGTATGAGTGCACGCGACACATTGTTAATAGTTGGCAGATCGACATGGGGAGAGACCCTTGATACATAAGTAGGAAAGAAGATCTAGGATCGTCACTGGTAGGAGATTCAGAGGGGGCGGGGAGCAAACTCTGATCCAGAGAAAACAGCAATGTCAAGTGAATGAGAAGGAATAAGAGAGAGAGAGAGAGAGAGAGAGAGAGAGAGAGAGAGAGAGAGAGAGAGAGAGTGCTGAGAGAGAGAGAGAGAGAGAGAGAGAGAGAGAGACACACACACACACACACACACACACACACACACAAAAAGACAGACAGACCGAGACAACAGAGGCAGAGAGAGAGAGAGAGAGAGAGAGAGAGAGAGAGAGAGAGAGGAGAGAGAGAGAGAGAGAGGAGGAAAGAGGAGGGATAGATGTCAAGTGAATGAGAAAGGAGAGAGAGAGGGATGGATGGATGGATGGAAAGAAAAAGAAACATACACAGAGAGAGAGGGGGGTGGGGGGGGGGTTCCTCTGATAACGAGTCAGAATTACCAAATGTTTGACATGCAATAGCCGATAATATATTAATTAATGTGCTCGAGTGATGTTAAACAAAATAAACTTTAACTTTGTCACCATAATAACATAAACGGAGTACCTCGATATTAATCGACCTCGATCGCGCAGTAGTAAAGTCATCAGACTAATGGATGGTAGGTAATGGGTTCTTACCCCGGTACTTGTTCTCACCACGGGTGGGACGTAGCCCAGTAGTAAAACGCTCGATTGATGCGCGGTCGGTTTGGGATCGATCCCCATCGGTGGGCTCATTGGGCTATTTCGCGTTCCAGCCAGTGCACCACGACTGGTATATCAAATACCGTAGAATGTGCAATAATGTCTGTATGATGGTGCATATAAAATATCCCTTACTACTAATTAAAAAATGTAGCGGGTTTCCTCTCTAAAACTATATGTCAAAATAACCAAATGTTTGACATCCCATAGCCGATGATTAATAAATCAATGTGCTCTAGTGGTGTCATTAAAGAAAACAAACTTTGGTTCCCACGACTTGAGATGTAACGGTTCAACGGGCAGATGCAAGATCACAACACCGACTCTCTTACTAACAACTAACGGTACCAGTGGTCGAAATACTACCGTGACGGCCGATTTTTGCCGATTAATATCATCACCGGCAGTCAATGTTTGTTTCACCTGTCATCAATTCGGGACAGCAATGATTTTACGTTTCACACATTACTTGGAATCAATCATATTTGGTCCGGCAGATTTCGATTCGGGGCGGCATAATTTGTAAGTTGGCAGGAATTGCAGCCAATTTCGACCCCTCTAACCATCCAACCAGTGTCCTGAACAGAGAGCCCAGACAGTTGAATTGGGTGCCCAGGACAACGTGCTTGAAGCTTAATTGAAAACAGAGACACACACACAAAAAAAACCCCAATAAAAAACAGAGATAAAATTAATGTATCATTGTTAATAGTCAGATATATAGAGAATACTACACGAGCGGCCGTTAGATACCATTTATCTTACAACGATTTGTTTTAAAACGTATCTCATAAGCGAAAGCGAAATGGATACGTTTTTAAACGAGTTGTAAGATAAATGGTATCTAACGGACACGAATGTTGCATTCTATTTCTAACGCCTTTTCCAACGAAAATCTATTTACGGCCCTTGCGTTTATAGTTAACTTGTGCGTCACAGACAAGTCAATTTCAGGGTAACGTGTACGTCACGGAGTGATCGATTCGACCGTTCTTTTTTTTTTTTTCATTCGGCGGTATGGCATTGGTGACCATTCATTTATTTTAAAGAAGGACCCTCCTCCTCAGTGTGAACACTGTCAGTGTACACTGACTGTGCGGCACATTTTGGTGGAGTGTGATCATCTCAAGCCGACAAGAAATGATATATTTGGCAACAGAAATGTTTTGGAATCGTTTAAATTCCATCCAATGTTAATTGTAAAGTTTTTAAAACACTTTGACTTCTATACAAAAATTTAAGATATACTTAACTTGATTTTATATATTGTATTATACTTTCCCCCCACAGCTCCTTACACTGTGGTTTTACATGAGTCTATATAAATATGTTCATATACTTACCATTTGTGACACCCAATAGCCGATATGTATTTTTGTGCTGGGGTGTCGTTAAACAAACATTCAATCAATCAATCAATGGTCATCACCTAGGAGCAGCCAGTCGTATGTCTTTAAAATGTTATCGCACGCATACATATTAACAAGTGTGTTAAAAACAATTGTCTCACCAACGGGTGTGTAAGAAACTTAATTTGTGAAATTAACAAAGTTCTGATTTTTTTTAAATTTTAAAATCCAACCCAATGAAATTATTTACTAATATAAAGCATTTAACACAAGTCCTTGTGGGTTTAATAGTACTAAGTACTGTATTTGTTTCAATTAATTGGGTTTTTTTAATTTTAATTTTGTTTGGGGGGTGGGGGGTGGGGGGTAATATCGTTGTATATTTTAAGTCGATGTCAACTATAATGAATATTACATAGTATGTTCGTTTTGTTAAGGACACCACTAGAGCACATTGATTTACTAATCATCGGCTATTGTATGTCAAACATTTGGTAATCTGACAGTCAATCAGAGACCGGCCTCGGTGGCGTCGTGGTAGGCCATCGGTCTACAGGCTGGTAGGTACTGGGTTCGGATCCCAGTCGAGGCATGGGATTTTTAATCCAGATACCGACTCCAAACCCTGAGTGAGTGCTCCGCAAGGCTCAATGGGTAGGTGTAAACCACTTGCACCGACCAGTGATCTATAACTGGTTCAACAAAGGCCATGGTTTGTGCTATCCTGCCTGTGGGAAGCGCAAATAAAAGATCCCTTGCTGCTAATCGGAAGAATAGCCCATGTAGTGGCGACAGCGGGTTTCCTCTCAAAATCTGTGTGGTCCTTAACCATATGTCTGATGCCATATAACCGTAAATAAAATGTGTTGAGTGCGTCGTTAAATAAAACATTTCTTTCAGTCAATCAGAAGAAACCCGCTACATTTTTCCTAATGCAGCAAGGGATCTTTTATATGCACCATCTCGCAGACAGAACAGCACATACCACGGCCTTTGATATAGGATATTACATAGTACTTAATACTACCAATGCTACTATTACTCCTCCTGCAGCTACTACTATTATTATTACTACTACTACCACTACTACTACTACTACTACTACCACTACTACTATTATTACTACTACTACTACTACTACTACTATTATTATTACTACTACTACTAATATTATTATTACTACTACTACTACTTCTATTACCACTATTACCACCACCACCACCACCACCACCACCACTACTACTAGTACTAGTACTATACTGGGTTTCAAAATCTTAGTTTATGCTATACATTTCTAGCCAACGTAAGCAATCATGAATATTTACTACAGTATTTTTTATAACAGCAGACACACGCTTATTGAGCTAAATATATTTATATGATCCCACAGGGGTAGAAAACTCATTATTTGTAGTTATTTAGGTCGTGGGTTGAACCAGCCGCCCGAAACTAGAGCAGATGCAAACTCCAGAACTTATCTTAATGATTCTCTTTCAGCTAAACTTATTTCCATATGAAATACTATTCGGTGCACAGACCTGTATTAAATCAGCCCACGTTCAGCTGGCTAACGTTTTGTTAACGTCCGCGTACTATTTGATAGGTTCCCATATGGTTTACCGTCTATGCGCACATTTGTTCTGCTCTGTCTCGCTGAACTCGAGCTTGTTACTGCTTTCCCGTGCGTGTAATGTTATGCGTCATTTGTAATGCTTTATCAAAACAGGGCAAATTTATTACATTTCTGTAGGACCATAACTATTCAGATGGGGAAGTCGTAGCTATTCAGGTGTGTATTTATGTGTATGTGTATTTATGTGTATGTGTATTTGCGTGTGTGTGTGTGTGTGTGTGTGTGTGTGTGTGCGTGCGTGTGCATGTGTGCGTGCGTGCGTGCGTGCGTGCGTGTGTGTATGAGAGAGAGAGAGAGAGAGAGAGAGAGAGAGAGAGAGAGAGAGAGAGATGATAAACCACATTTTACAGAAAAGTTTAAGCGCGGGTCCATAATGGTGACCTTTTGACCTCTGGTGACCTAACTAAAATATTTACATTGTTTTAAATTTTATGAATAGATAGTAGAGTCCAGTAGCGTTGATATAATGTGTCATTTTCTTTTCTATGTTGTGTATTGACTGAACTACAGACATTTTAATTATCCCTACCTCTAATTTCCACACTGTTATTAAAAACATCAACTAAGAAACCCCATTCCATAAACTATATATATATCAGGGTATTCAAAAATACCCTCAGACCTTTTGGACATTTTGTAAAATAAACACCCACTAGCTCTTGGACTAGTATGTATGCCTGTGTGTGTATGTATGTGTGTTTATGTGCATGTGTGTTTGTATGTGTGTTTGTATGCGTTCGTGTGTCTGAATGTAATATGTACGTGTGTGTAAGTATTTCTGTCTTTATGTGTGCGTTGTATGTGTTATATGTATGTGTTTGTGTGTATGTCTATGTGTGTTTCTTTATGTCTGTTTGTGTGTGTAATGTATGCATGTGTGTGTTTCTGTATGTTTATGTGTGTGTGTGGTGGATATATATGTATGATGTGTATGTGTGAATATATGAGTATATGCGTGTGTGTATGGGTGTCATGTTTGTGTGTATATGAATATGTATGTGTATGTGTGTTATATGTGTATGGTATATATGTATGTCTGTGTGTGCGTGCGTGTGTCTGTGTGTATGCGTGTATGTGTTCGTGTGTATGTGTGTGCGAGTACATGCGTGTGTTTGTGTATGATTTGATTAAGTCATATTAATTTTGAAACAAAGTATTCACACAGAAGAGTAAATGTCAATAGATTTCATACGCATACTAAACGAGGAGGGGGGAGGGGTTTGCCAGTACTTGAGAAAACCCTCGAATTTGGGCAAAACCAATAGAGATTTTGGGGCAAAATTAGCTGGCCTGTATTTCCATCATTCTACCCACAATATTCGTTATCATCCATTGCAAAATGCGTATTGATTCATTTGCAACCCTATTTATTGACAGTAATGCTAATTAATTTGAATGACTGTTGTTATCCAGATTCAGGCATTTGTGGCATGCCCATATACATTATGTGGCATGCCCATATACATTATGTGGCATGCCCATAGGAATAATAATTTTTAAAAAGGCGGAAACCACCAAAATGTTTAATAAATTACATTTTTAATATCAAACCGAATAGCAGTCCTAAATTAAAACCAACTAATATACATGGATTGGTTGCTGGGCTTGTGCGTGTTAAGATGTGTGAGTCTGTGTCGTGTGTGTGTGTATGTGTGTGCGTGTGTGTGTGTGTGCGTGTGTGTATGTACGATGTACGTACGTACGTATGTATGTATGCATGCATGTCTGTGTATGTATGTATGTATGTATGTATGTATGTATGTGTGTGCACGTGTGTGTACATGTGTGTGTGTGTTTGTGTGCAGTGTGTTTAGGTGTGTTTGTGTGCACGTGTGTGTGTGGACGCGTGTGTGTATGTTTGTGTGGACGTGTGTGGACGTGTGCACGCGTGTGTGTGTGTGTGTGTGTGCAGTGGCGTAGCGGGGGAGGGGGTACGGGTGCCATGTCCCCCAATCAAGCTTTTTTAAACTAAAATGTTATGAAATCATACATTCGTGTGTGTGTGTCCCCATCTCTCTCTCTCTCTCTCTCTCTCTCTCTCTCTCTCTCTCAAGGGCCCCCTCAGACGGGCGATCTACCACTGACCTACATCTAAATATAAGAAAGCGGAAAGTATTGTTTTTGTATTTCGCTTACGTCAATGGAAAGCGGCATTAGTTTGGCGGATTTACGTCAGAGGAACATCAGTCTTCTTATATTAACACCATATGTTCTTACAGGGGTTTTGTGGGCTTTTTTTTGTGTGATTTTTTACGAGAGAAACAGGTTGGTAACATTTGATATAGAGTGAAAATATAAACTGCGTGTATATATATATATATATATATATATATATATATATATATATATATATGTACATATATATATATATATGTATATATACAATATATACATGTATATACATGTGTATATATATATATACTCTTCAAAAGAAGAAACGCAAAACAACATTGTCGTAACATTTGGAGAATTGATTTAATTATTGAATGGTGAGTCCGATAATTACCAAATGTTGCAGGATTGTTCACAATTCACTCTAGTCCATTGTGAGTAAGTGATAGGATACACCACCAAGGTCAAGGTCATCTGGAGTCAATACCGGGTGTGGCCTCCGCGTGTGTTGACAACTGCCTGGCACCGCCTGCCCATTGAAGCAAGACCAGAGTACGGATGACGTCCCGGGGGATGGTGGCCCACTCGGCCTGCAAGGCTGCTGCCAGCTCGGGCAGGGTCTGGGGTTGTGGTTGTCGATGTCGGAGGCGTCGGTCCAACTCGTCCCATAGATGCTCAATTGGGTTCAAATCCGGTGATATCGATGGCCAAGGAAGGACATTAATGTTGTTGTTCTGTAGGAAAGCCGTTGTGAGACGTGCTGTGTGAGGCCTGGCGTTGTCATGTTGGAACACTGCGTTGGCGTTGGCCATAACTGGAACGATGTGTGGCCGGAGGATCTGGTCAATGTAGCCCTGTGCATTCAGGTTGCCCTGCACGTGGACCAGGTCAGTTCTGCCAGTGTGTGAGATGGCTGCCCACACCATGACACTACCCCCGCCGAATCTGTCCACTTCCTGCACGCAGTTTGCCGCATAACGTTCACCACGACGCCTATACACGCGACATCTTCCATCATGACGTCGGAGCAGAAATCGGGACTCGTCACTGAACCACACCTGTCTCCATCGCAGTTGAGGCCATTGTCGATGAATCTGGCACCACTGCAGTCGGAGTCGACGGTGTTGTGGTGTTAAGATGACACCTCGAACTGGACGTCTGGCACGAATTCCTACCTCACGTAGGCGGTTCCGTACGGTCTGGTCGGATATCCTGCGCAAACCTGGTATTGCTGCGGCTGTGGAGGTGGCAGTAGTCAATCGTTCCCGAAGGTGGCGTACCCGGATGTAGCGGTCCTGCCCGGGGGTAGTGACCCGTGGTCGACCGGATCTAGGGAGGTCACGTGTTGATCCATGTTGCTGGTAACGGTCCCACAGTCTGGAGATGGTGCTTGGAGACACATGGAATGCCTTGGCAACGGCCGTTCTGGATTCGCCTGTGTCTAGTCGGCCGATGGCATTGTTTCTCTGCGGTTCACTGAGACGTGGCATGTCCTGGATTGTCAACTGTCGGCCAGATACAGAGGCCAGGCAAGCGAACACCCTGCACTTTTATACTGTCGGTGTTCATGTTGCACGTGCAGACAACGCACGTGCAGTGGTGACATGGTTTGCACGTGGCTGCGTTTTTACGAATATTCACATTTTGGAACTTTATTGTACAGTAGCTGCGTTTTATCGAATGTAACCGTGGGAATGTGTTTGGGACATGCAATGACCTTATATTCACAAAGCATGAACCGGTAGGAAACATAAAATCGGAGTTATAACCCATTTGTACCCTTTTGCGTTTCTTTTTTTGAAGAGTATATATATATATATATATATATATATATATATATATATATATATTATAATAATAATAATAGTAATAAAATAAAACAACCCAACAGACAAACCCCCCCACCCCCCCCCAACAACAACCCCCTCCAAAAAAATCCCCACACACACACCCAAACCCCCCCCCCAAAAAAACAACAAAAAAAAAAAAAAAAAAAAAAAAACCCCACACACAAAAACCCCACAACAAACAAACAGAAAACCCCACCAAACATTTTAATTTTGTTAATTAAAAATAATGTGTGTTATACAATAGCAGCAAACTGAAGTCAGTCCCTTTAACTATAAAATTAATGCCAACAATCCAATACCAAACACAAGAACAATAGAGTTAGGTATATACTAAAAGGCAAACGCTATTGTGACACACAAAAGACAAAGATAATTGATGATAAGTTTGTATGAAACGACGTAACATGGAAAGAGAAATGTCCGAAGGTATGGAAACAAGCAATAGTCCATGAAAAGGGTGCACCTGCCATATGCAAATGAGCCACGTCACTAGAGGGGGTCCAGAGCGAAGTTCACAGTCAGTAACGAGTGTGTCCACCTTGAGTATTGATACAGGCCTGGCACCGTCGTCTCATTGAGGTCACTAAACGCTGGAGAAAGTTCCTGGGAATGCCATTCCAGATCCTGTTTCGCAGATGCGTGGTTCAGATCCATGCGTCTTGGCGAGGGGTTGTAACGGGTGGTCGGCCGCTAAGCCCCAGTCCCATATAAGCACGGATGGACACGGCAGTCCCGGAAAGTGCCGGATCCCGCCGGATCAAGATCCGGAACGATCCGTGCTCTTTTTGGGGTTTTTGAGCGTCGACGGTCGTCCAACGACCATCACGCCGGTGGCAACACGGCAGCTACACGGACGAACCCGTACAAACACGGACAAACACGGCAGCAACACGCAATCAACACGGCGCCTACACGGATGACAAAGGACCGTCCCGGACGGTCACGGCAGAGCGACAGACTAACACGGACTAACACGGCAGAGACACGGACAGCCCCGGATAAACACGGACCAACACGGCGTCTACACGGACCATCCCGGACCTACACGGCAGCGACACGGACCAACACGGCAGCGACACGGACCAACACGGTCCACCCCGGACCGTCAATAACTTGTATGAAAGCAGGCTGATTTTCGGTGATTCCATCATTCTGCAATCGGATCTCGAACGGGTCACATCGTATTTCAGCATATTATACATTAGCGAACAGGAGGTGGAGTTGGCCGATTGGCTCAAGGAGAATCCTATGCTGTACACGAAGAGCATGAAGGAATACAAAAACACGGCAAAGGCAGCAGAGCTTGATCTGGAGTCCGGGCCTATGCTGAAGACCTGGTACGAGAGCGTCAGGACGAAGGTCGGGAAGATGTCCGACAAGAAGAGCGACTCGGCAACAAAAGACATGAGTGACAGGGACACCTTCCTTATGCAGAACTTTGGGTTCCTGGCGTCTCACATAGCGAGAGTGAAGGGCAGACCAGCATGCAGTGTGAGTATAAATTTACATTACTAATGTGATTTTTCTTATCATTTTTTTTATTACATGATGTTATGATTGAATGTATACTTTTATAATTTTTACCAAATACTTACAGCGTGTTTTACCTTTTTGTCTTTGCAGTTGAAGCCTCGCCTGGACACGGCACTCCCCACGGTTTCCTCAGACTCAGAGCAGGAGATGGAGCATGACACCCAAGAGGGACCAGAGGAGACCGGTGACCAGTCTCCAGCACCAGAACCACCCACGTCCAAGGGGAAGTCCTGCACTGTGAGGGGAAGAAGCATTCCCACCAAATCATCATCATCACAGAAAAAGACCAGCACGCCTGTCCCAGCCCTGGACGACACCGCTGAGGTTGTGAACCTCATCAGCTCGCTTCAATCTCAGCAGGAACGCTCCGACGCTATCCAGGGACAGATAACAGGGCTTCTGTTGCGTGAACAGAGGTCGGCCACAGCTGCATGGGGGACATGGTTCGGGGCAATGGCTGCAAACTTGGACCCGACACTTCTTCCGAGGTTCTATCGTGCCAGCTTCGACATGATGTTGAGCTTTGCAGAGGAGTCCCGACAACTACAAATACCTCATGCCGGACAGCAATTCGTTCCCATGAATTTTGACGTGCAGCCCTGTCAACAGCCTCAGCAGCAGCAGTAGCACCATGATCAGACTACGTTAACAACATTGTTGACTCCCGTTCAGCAGCAACAACAGCAGCAGTATCAGCAGCAGCAACAGACTTTCTTCGGTGGTGCCCGCACCACTCCTACGTGGGACACCATGAGACCAACAGCAGGACAGAACGTCGCGTCCACGTCGACGTCGCAACCACCTCGCCCAGCCAGTACTCCAACCAGCTTGAACTCCAGCTTTCAACTGCCAAGTATTCCGGACTTCTCCAATTTAAACACAACGCCGTCTCCTGCGGGTCGACAACCAGATGGCACCTTCAACTGAACATTTGTGAATATGAACTTTGAAATGTGATTTTTAATTTTTTTTTTAACTGTGAACGTTAACTGCATTATGGACTATTGAAATTACTTGCGATTATGTTCTTTTTATTTACCTATTATATGTAATGTGTAATAAAAAAGTTTGTTTTGTTTGAAACTTAATTCACTAGGTCATTAAAAAGTTTGAAAACCGATAAAAAAAAGAAAAGAAAAAGAACTTCTCCAACTCTTGTAAGCACTAAATCTGAAAGAGTTGGAAAGAAAAAGTTGGAAAATCTATTTAAAAAAATAAGGTCCGATAGACCGAAGGTCCGATAGTCCGAAGGATTATAAACTGATTACACTTTTAATTGATCACACAATATAAATACTATTAGTATAAGGATGTTAATGTACAAAATCATTTCATCTAGGTTGAAATCATTACTCAACCACTGCATCAGCATGCTATACCCGTGTATATATATATATATATATATATAGGCTCTCTTTTTTTGCACATTGAAACGAACAATGTTTTATTTTGATATAACACTTTATTACATAACATTTCAGTTTATTATTATCACACATCACAGAATTTTGCACATATTATTATCAAATGACATTCACTTCTTAAATATCACGAAATATAAGTCCACAGAATATTGTTCATAATTATAACTCCACATCATAAAATTATAAGTCCATAGAATATTTTGTTCATGCACAATGTTCATATCATGTCGTCCTGCCAGGACACTGATCCGGCTTCTGAGCTGAAGTAGGCCCGAAGGTATTCCCGTTGGTTCTTTGCTGCCTTCGTGGTTGAGTTGGGAGGCAGCTCCGACACCCCATCTATGAGAGGGTTGTCCTTTCGCCATTCTCCTGGTATGATGTTGTGATTGTTGTCCTCCTGGTCAGCGACACTCACATGCTCATTTCTATTGCGCAGTCTCAGAAGATTGTGTAAGCAGAAGCAAGACAGCACAATGGACGTCACTGTCTCTGGAGACTGCAACATCGTGGTGAGTAGACACCGAAAGCGATGAGCAAGAATCCCGAACGCGTTTTCCACAATTCGTCGCCCCCTGGACAGTCGGTAGTTGTAGATTCTCTCGGAATGTGACATGTTCTTCTTAGAGAAAGGTTTCATGAGCCACTTCTTCAAGGCGAAGGCGTCATCCGCAGCAATGTAGAACAGCATTGGTTTGTCGTCGTTTGGTAACGGTTCAGGATCAGGTAGGCCCAACACTCCCTTGTCGATGGCTTCCTTCAGCTCACTATTGTTGAACACTTGAGCATCACCGGCTGATCCATTGCTGCCTACTTCCGCCCAAATGAACTTGTAGTCGGCGTCGACCAAGGCCATGAGGATTATGGAATGGTACCCCTTGTAGTTGTAGTACAACGAGCCACCACGCCGAGGACACTGTATGGCGATGTGCTTCCCGTCCAAGGCACCCACACAGTTGTGCAGCTGCCATCGGTCGCCGAACTGCTTGGCGATGTTCTTCCACTCATCTGGCGTTTCAGGACAGGGAATTAGTTCCTCAGCAAACTCTACAAGTATCGCATCGCAGACCTGACGGATGACCTTGGAGATGGTGTTGTGTGCGACCCTGAAGCCATACATCAGAGAGTGGTAGCTGTCCCCTGATGCTAGGTACCGCAATGTTATTGCCAACTTAATGCCAGCTGTCAGAGGCTTCCTGTACTTTGACTTCTTCGGCTTGATTCTGTGCTCAATGCGTGTCAGGATCTCTTGGTATATCTGATAGCCCATGCGCAGGAAATTACAGAAGCCCTTGGCGTCTTCTTTCTTCAGTTCGTCCATCAGCCGTGCGTACTGACCCAGGTCTGGTCTTCTGGCGAGCCATTTTCTGACCCAGATGGTTCTCTTTTTCCTTCTATTCAGTGGTGTAGATACAACTTTTTTCACGACTTCTCTATCTCTCTGTCGTAGCTTCGCTTTGGCAATCAGGATAGTGTTTTCAACCTGAGCTTTTTGCAATTGAAGCTGGCATCTCATCAGCATCAGCTTGTCCTCGGCCGTCATCTCATCGCCCATGTTGCATCGTCGGAAGCACAGAAAAGAAGTGAATCGATGTTCAAATTGCTCCTATTTATATGAGCATCCGCCATCGTCCGTGTTATTCCGTGTTCCTCCGTGATAGTCCGTAATAGTCCGTGTTTTCACCGTGTTTACACCGTGAAGGTCCTTGTTGGCACCCTGTCTATCCGTCATCGTCCGTGTTATTCCGTGTTCTTCCGTGATAGTCCGTGTATCCGCCGTGTTTCCACCGTGTTTGTCCGTGTTTGCACCGTCTTCGTCCGTAGTAGCTCCGTGTTGATCCGTGATAGTAGCCCTAAAAATCAAACTGTACCGGCGTGTTCCGTGTAACCGCCGTGAAGGGTCCGGGGACAACCGTACCTCTGCCGTCATGATCCTTGATGGTCCGGGGTCTGAAATTTGTTCCCGGACTGTCAAGGACGCTCACGGACAATCAAGGCAGAGATACGGCTGTCCCCGGACTCTACACGGCAGCTACACGGACCACCCCGGATGTTGCCATCTCCCCGGACCGTCACGGAAGAACACGGCAGTTTTGAACTTCATAAAACTGCCGTGTTGGCCTCCCGGAGCCCCAAGGACATTCCCGGACGTTCCAGGACCAACAGGGATCGTCACGGAGCTACACGGTGGCTACACGGTTCACACGCCGGATCGTGCCGGATGTGATCCGTGTTGATCCGGCACCTATATATGACTGGGGCCTGGTTGTTTTGTTGATATCGTTGCCATAAATGCCATATGGTGTTTCTGTAGACGTTGAATTGACGTGCGACGTCACGCTGCGAGGTCTCAGATTCCAGCATCCCTACGACTCGCCATCTGTCATTTTCACTGAGGCGTGGCATGACGAAATTGCATCAAACAGTTCACTAATGGTGTTTTTCTGACTTCTGAAAGCTGTACAGAGTGGCAATGATTTGCGACTGAATGTCTGGCTTTTTTTGGTGAACATTGGACGAGATTTCTCCCGAATATTCCATGTTTCTTGCACAAAGCATGCATTCGCGGCAACAACTGCTTGGTTGCATTTCTTCGAGCTGTTTCATGCACATTTTCTCTGGTTTACATCCATAAATCCATTCACAAACTTTTTACTCCAAACAATCCATGTCACAATAACCTTTGCCTTTTAGTATACAAATTATCACAATAAGATTTAGGCCTATACAATCATCAACAGAACACAGTTCGAAGCTATTTTCTTTTGGGGCGGGACGTAAACCAGTGGTAAATCGCTCGCCTGATGCGCGGTCGGTATAAGGTCGATGTCCGTCGGGGGACCCATTGCGCTATTTCTCGTTCCAACCAGTGAACCACAACTGGTATATCAAAGGCCGTGGTATGTGCTATCCTGTCTGTGGGATGGTGCATATAAAAGATCCCTTGCTACTAATGAAAAATATTTAAGTGGGTTACTCTCTAAGAGTCACTATATGTCAAAAGTACCAAATGTCTGACGTCCAATAGCTGGTGATTAATAAATCAATATGCTCTAGTGGTGTTGTTAAACAAAACGAACTTTTTTTTTTTTTGGTCTTCATTTGTCAGTATACAATTAGTGATTTGAAACCCCTCGTTGGAATGAATGAATGAATGAATGAATGAATGTTTAACGACACCCCAGCACGAAAAATACATCGGCTATTGGGTGTCAAACTATGGTTAATGCAAAACTAACCCCCTCGTTGAAGAATAATGTCCCACTACGTATAACTAGTCTATGGTGTGAAGTTAGGTGTGTGTGTGTGTGTTTGGTGGGGTATGTGTGGGGTGTGGGGTGTGTGTGTGGGGTGGGGTGGGGGTGGGGGGGGTGGGGGATTACTGTTAGGTGTTTTTGTTGTGTGTTTTTTTTTTTTTATGAGGGTTCTTTTATTTTGTTTTTAAACCAAAATGAAGTAAATATATATACATTTTCACATATATAATATGTACTCAGTGCAAATTAATCGTAGTCACAGTTTCGCCGTATCTATGATTAAGGACAGACACATCTACATTTATTAACCTATATAATCATGCCAACACAAGTTTGCAATTACCAACATGTCTAACACACATGATGTCTAACACTGCTAAACGAAATCTTCGTTCAAAAATAGTGAAAACACGCATGAACTATTGATGAATATAATCATATATATATAAAAACAGAGAGAGAGAGAGAGAGAGAGAGAGAGAGAGAGAGAGAGAGAGAGAGAGAGAGAGAGAGAGAGAGAGAGAGAGAGAGAGAGAGAGAGAAGACTCAATTCATTATAAAAACCCACAAACATACTCGCTTATCCTACAGCGTTCGCCCCTTTCCCCACCCTCTTGCCACATACATATGCATTCACACGCACGCACATACGCACACGCACTTTCACATTCACATGTCCTCGAGGCAACAATAAAAACAAGAAGAGATGACTCACATGTACGTCTGGCTGTGTGTAAGTTCGTGCTTCTGTTAAAGTAAAGTGGCTAACAATATCAAAGGTTTACAGATTTTTGCACACGAACACCACCATTGACACCTCCCTCAAAATAAATGGACTTCAACTTCACTAAATGCATTTGTTTAGTCCTAGGCAATATTTCCTTCCTGCTGCAACATCAAGGCAAATATAGCTATTTTTGCAACTGCGACGACACATATAGTATATGTACATACGTTATATGAATGGCTTTTTATATATATATATATATATATATATATATATATATATATATATATATATATATATACGTATATAATATAAACACACACAACTAGTCTTGTGACGGTTCCAGCAAGATATTGCTAAGGTCAGTGACCGCTTTAGCGTAACGTTTTCAATAATTCGGACGTAAACAAAATATCGATTCAACACTCTTGCCGAAAGTACTGCACTGAAACGGAACTGAAGGGCGGGGGGAAGGGGGAAAGTTGCACGAAGTGAGGTGTCTTCCCCAAGTCGGTATGTGCGCACCGAAAGCACCAAATAAAACAGCATTTAGTTTGAGATAAGAAATGTAAACTAATAAAAATTAAGGGAGAAGCTGGGCTGCTATTGAGAGGGCGGTATGCTGTATTTTAGTTTTACCATAAAGTTTAGCCCTGGTCACCTCACATACACACACACACGCACATACAGACACACACAGACACACCTGCACGCACATACACACAAACACATACATGAATGCACACACACACACACACACACACACACACACACACATGCACACACGCTCGCATACAACATACACACACATATATATATATACCAGTCCGTTTTGATATGCGTTACAAAAAGTTGACATTTTGTCGCCAGGTGATCATTCCAAATAGTTACTCCATATACCGTACGTGATGGTTTCTTTTAGCGGTGTTGTGATTGGTGGAAACAAAAGGTCATCTGGAGACACGGTCACATTCGTTTATATAAGATCTATTAACGAGTCGTAATTAGGATAGGTCAGTAAAAATCGCATTTAAAGTTGCAAGTATATTGTAGCATCTTTTATTTTATACTTAAACCATGTCAAAAAGTTTGTTTTGTTTAGCAACACCACTAGAGCACATTGATTAATTAATCATCAGTTATTTGGTAATTCTGACACGTAGTCATCAGAGTAAAACCGCCACATTTTTTCCTACTGCATTTTTTCCTACTGCACTTTCCTACAGAGAGGAAATAACATACCACGGCCTTTGACCAGTTGTGGTGCACTGGTTGGAACGAGTTAGTTGTTTAAATTTTTAGTAATTAATCGAGGAACAAGTCAGTGAATTGTCCTTACGGTTACACTTCCCAGAGTGAGACCGTTAAAACCAACTCTGGGTGGGAGCTGGTACTGGGGTGCGAACCCAGCACTTACAAGTCTCGAAGTTCGACCTGTTAACCACCAAGCTACCGAGGCGATTAAAATTAAAGTTATTGGATGTCAAACATTTGGTAATCTGACATAGGTGGGATTTAGCTCAATCAGTTGAGTGCTCGCTTGATGTGCTTGCATCGTAGGATCGAACCACCTCGGTGGATCCATTCAACTGATTGGGTTTTTTTCACGTTCCAGTGCATCATAACTGGTCAAAGGTCGTGATATGTGCTTTCCTGTGGGAAAGTGCATATAAAAGATCTCTTTCTGCTAATGGAAAAATGTAGCGGGTTTTCTCTGATGACTACGAGTCAGAATTACCAAATGTTTCGCATCCAATAGCCAATGATTAATTATTCAATATGCTCTAGTAGTGTCGTTAAACAACAACAAAAACCCCCCAAAACAACACAACCGTACTCTTCAGAGAAAACCTGCTACATTTTTCCATAAGTAACAAGGGATCTTTTATATGCACTTCCCCACAGACAAGACAACACATACCACGGTCTTTGTTATACGCTTGTTGGGACGGGGGAAAGCTCAGTCAGAGAAATGGGGGTCCATCCTTCGATCTAAGCACCTCAGGCGATTACTCTGTCAATTGCGCCAGATCCCGCCCCTTCCCACCCCCGTTGATAAGGAACAAATATTTACCCTCCACCCAGAACGTTCCTTTTGACCGAATTTACCTACTTCAACAACGCATATGTGCCGACATGCAGTGGGTATACCTCTTTGACCCATGGCGATAAATGTCAAGGTAACCTACACCGACAATAACAGACTGGCAAAATGTGGACTACTTTCCGACCGAGAAAAGCGCCGTCAAACATAGATTACCTGTATACATATCCACGAGAGGCCACAATGGTCAACGCTGGCGTAGAAATCCTGTAATTGATTTTGCGAGAGTTCAACGACCCCATATCTGTATGTAGGGTCTACAGCTCGGCGGAGGTTTTTACCACCACGTTACACCTAGCGTCTGTACGTTTATTGACCGACGCAGATATATAATAACCTTTACGTGTATGGGCTAGCGAAAGATCACGATATGTAGTGTGTACGCGAAAAAAAGAAGAGCTATTTAAGCACACTTAATAAATGTTAGATGTCGTAGAAACTGGCACTGATCACATTCACCCATAACACCATGCACGAGCAAAACCCATTTAGCAACAGAAACCCCAAATTTGTAAATTTCTCGTTTCCGCCAGTGCACCATGCCTGGTATATCAAAGGCCGTGGTGTGTGTTATCCTATCTGTGGGATGGTGCATATAAAAAATCCATTGCTACTAATGAAAAAATGCAGCAGGTTTTCTCTACGACTATTCGTCAAAATGACAAAATCTTAGACCCACAATAGCCGATGATTAATAAACAGGGCCGTGGGAGGAGGCAGTTGTCCCTCCAACAAACAAATAGTTTAAATACAAATAACATGACAATATACTGGTTATTGATATTGATGTTTTAAGTATATAACCTCCCTGTAATGGCTGCAAAATGTTATTTCAGAACCTCTAAATTTAAAAATTGCATTGGTGGTGGTGGTGGTGGTGGTGTGATGCCCCACGGACTCCTGAGTGTCTTGCGCCTTCCATGCTCGTTCGTTCCAAGAATTCATCTGCCCCGCCCCACACACCCCCCCCCCCCCCCCCCCCCAAAAAAAAAAAAAAAAAAAATCCTAGCTAGCCAAGGCACTGATAAATCAGTGTTCTGGATCGTTAACCATTCAGACTATTCAATAGGATGCACTCCTAAAATATTATTTCCAAAACGCAGTAATCATAATTCGGAGGGGGTGGGTGGGTGGGGGTGGCGTAGCCCAGTGGTCAAGCGCTCGCTTGATGCGTGGTCGGGAAAATGTGATCGATCCCCGTCGGTGGGCCCATTGGGCTATTTCTCGTTCTAACCAGTGCACCACGACTGATGCATGTATATCAAATGCCGTGGTATGTGCTATCCTGTCTTTGGGATAGTGCATATAAAAAAAAAGATCCCTTGCTACTAATAGAAACGTAGCAGGTTTCCTATCTAAGACTATATGTCAAAATATCAAATGTTTGACTTCCAATAGCGACCCTAGATTTTAAACACTACATCATATTTTTCACTATCAGAGTCGTTTATGATCACTGAAATCAAACATTGTTTGTGTTATTGTTTAGATTATCCATTTCCGTAGAACCGACGTGTTTCTGGTCATCATGTTTTTTCTAATACCACAAAATGCATTTTTCATATTTTTAAAAACGCACGTGTGTCCGAGAAGTAGCGCTTATTGATTAAGAGTTCAAGTCTATTTTAAAGGCATACTGTCGCAGACCACTGACCTGTTTCATGGCCTAACGAAGTATTACTTAAAAATATATATATTTGCTTTGTCCCTAAACGTACTTTATTTAACCATCTACGTAACCACCATACTCCACTTATTAAAGGAGACCGGACACCAAAAGACATGTAGTGTGTAATGGATTAAGTTAGCGTCAAGACCGCATTGCTCTAACGTCCGGCTCGGTGCGAGGCACCTGTCAGCTGCGCGTCTTAGGTTTGGGGTAAAAACAGAAGTGGGCGGGATTATGCATAGATCTGAACGAAAGCGAGGAAAAACGTTATCGGTGAGAGTTACCAAGCAATACCGGTACACGTGTTGATTCTTTGGTTGTGCCTTTTAGTCGTCTTTTGTTTTTTTGTCTCCAGGTTTATCGGAAATTTAATTTACAAGATAATTAGTGTTATTATATACTGTCGATGTAATTATATGATGGTTAACTGCGCAGTGTTTAACTGCAACAGTAACAGCAATGCATCCCAAGAAACGGCCAACATCATGGTTTCGATTTCCAAAAAACCCCGAAAGTTGTTTTAAAACATGGACGCATTATTGTCGTCGAATGGGCTTTACACCAACTAAATACAGCAGGTTATGGTACATTTACAATGTGAAAATTAAAACGAGTATGTACTTAAGATATACATTAAATAAAGGTATTGCAATTTGTTCACATACGAATGTTTAAACTTCACATTTATTTACCTATAATTACCAAATTAATTTTCACCGACAGCCCATAACGACTCCATACTAACGTCTCTTGATCTAGTTGGTTTGTTAACCTCATAATAAAACACCTTCAAAACGTGAATTATTACGTTAGTTAACAATGTTTATCGTCAGTTCAGTATATTTTCGTTAAAATTAAAATGCTAACACTTTGGCAGGAACAACATATGTACTCTGGCCAGAAGGAATGATGGTTAAATAATTTTAAAGCTAGTGTCGATTATTAAAGCATAATAAAATTGTACTTTTCAATGCTTTCTGTATGTCATGTTAAAAATACTCTACACCAAATAATTATTTTAATACCTACCCTGGGTTTCTGCCAGAGGGTGCGGAGGGTAAACTTATATGTATGTACTAAAAAAATCTCAGAAATTAATATATATATGTTTGATTTTTTCGATAGATTATAGTAACATAATTGCTGTTTAAAATTTATAAAAGTGCATGAAATAAAATGTTCATAAAAAAAACCCATTTCAAACCTATAACCACCCAATATACTCCTTTGAATATATTTAGTTTTTACAGGCCAGTAGGAATAACTTGGGGGTGGGGGGGGGGGGGGGGGGGGGCACTGACAGACTGGGTATAAACTACATCAGATTTTGGTTACAATGGCAAAAATTAATGTGATAAAGAAAAGCTCACAAGTGGGGGGGGGGGGGCACCCCTCCACCCCCCACCCCAGTTCCTACGGGCCTGTTTTATTACGTACCCTCTAATTATTTTCTGGCAGAAAACCTGGTACCTTTGGTACAGGTTGAAACAATTGGTCGTCTAATTTTCGACTGTTACCATAAAATAATATAATTAATCACTTTTGGCATCTAGCAATTTAAAGCAAAATTATTAATAGTTACCACATGGAATAAGCATCATATATTATTTTCTTTTACCTGTAATATATTTGACCTGTAATATATTTTCATCAGGACTTCCTTCTTCCTCCATGAATGATTAAAGAAAATAACACTGGATATATTGTAATTATTTTAATTTTATTCCAATATACAATGTATAACAAATGTGTTTTATGTCAGTATGTGGAGCAAACTACCTGAAACAGTTGGTTTGAAATCATGATTACAAAATCATAAAGATAAAAGGAAGTGTGTGTGTGTGGGGGGGGGGGGGGGGGGGGGGGGGGGGGGGGGGGATACAGTCTCTAGTGAGGGATACAAACTAGATTTTTTATCTTTATATCGTCTTTATTTATGCAAACTAGTGAAAATTTTAAAACTTACATTTTCTTCCTAGAGTGTGTGATGGAGAACAAGCCCCTAGGCCCGCCCCTCCCCAGTTCCTACGGGCCTGTTGTATTTTATATTCATAAATGCAAAAATTACATAATAATATTGTCGATAAGACATATTAATTGTAAAGTGATTGTCAGTATGTGGCAACAGTATATTTTCCAACATTTCTGTGTTTCTGTACCCGGCTGTGGACAGTTTCGGCAGACTGGTAACACATTTTCTTAATAATTAAAAATACACGGTTTAACCAAACACATTAAAACTTGGAGGGTAACTAGTTAAGAGAACAAAGTTTTTTGTTGAATTATTATATCTTGCTTTGGTGAGGGGACGCTTTTTGCAAATTTGCGAAATCGGCCTCTGGAATATCCACTGACGTGTCATATTTACATCTATGCTGAACAAGATTTGTTACATCTATGCTCCACTATGATGTAGTTAAAGTGATGCAATAGTTAGATTTGGTCTGTAAAAATTAATTGTTTTAAATTTATAATTCATTAAAAGAGAAATAAGGTCCTTAAGTCTGTGACAGTATGCCTTTAAGGATATTTCCCAGTTTTAACGGCACAGATTCTTGTTTCGCTCTGTTGTAACTTTATAGGTTCGTAGATTAACTAAACTTAGTATCTGCGACTTCAAACAAAACTATTCACTGTTTATAGAATATTGTGTGTATTTTGAAAAGAAAAAAGAAAGAAAGAAAACGATTGGTTGGAAAGGTAAAATAGATTTTTGTCGGTTTCGTGGATTTTCTTCCACCTTAAAGTATCAGTTATGATAGACGTTTAAACATCGCCAGAATTAAAATAATTAAGGTGACAATATATACCCCATTAATGGTCGTTTCCATAACTGATGTTACTGTAAACGCATACAGTGCAATCGTCTTTGAAGCAATAAGTTCGGTAATAATGAATATAAATCTTAGTGTTAAAATTCATTTGCCGAGCTAGTCCAGGAACATTAGGCTTTAACCCGGAAATAAATAGTACATAGCTGATTTGTTTTCAGGATAGATTCAGAACATCATTAGTAATAACATATCAACAGTCCCCATGCAGTACATCTTAAGATTCGCTTACAGCGAGTCAAACATACTGAAAATACAAATAGACAAACATTTTACAAAGGGCACTATCTATAACAACATGTGTTTAAAGGACATTTGAACTATATATTTTCTACAAGTACAGTGAAATCTTCTCTGAGGTATATTTAATTTAAAGTAAGTACACAAACCTTTTTGCTTTCTTTTCAAAAACACCAGTCTGCTTCAACGAGTGCCAGGTTAAAACTATTTCATATGATATGTATGGTGTAGTTAGTCGTCTCAAAATTGATATTACCTACTGAAAATGTCACAACGCTGATACCAAATCATCGACAACATTTAACAGTTTGTTCATTGACAAATGTCATCGGGGAGTGACCTAGCTCAGATCGTAGAGCATCTGCTTCGAAGGATCGAATCCCCTCTGTGAACCCATTTTCTGATTGGGTTTTTCCCGTCCCAACCAGTGTTCCATGATTGGTATTATATATCAAACGCCATGATATTTAATTTCATTACAAGAAGTTTGCTCATTGAGCGCTGACCTAATTAAATTCATACTCGACATAAAAGTTAAACGTGATCTGTAACAGTACATGGTAAACATATACACATTTCCGCTTAATATCTTATATCTAATATCTTATACATGATAAAGCTATACACAACATTTTAGCTTAATATCTTAAAGCATTGTGAAAAAGCCATCCGGAAAACAACATGTGGGACAGATGGACGGATGGACAGACAGGACGGAAATGAAACCTATAGTCCCCTCCGGTTGTCCAATATCTGAAGGCATTGCGAAAAAGACAAAGTCCGAAAAACTACTTTTTTGTTATTTCCTGACTTCAAAGGCCATACATGTAACTCTGTCACAAATACCGGTAGGTAAATCGTCATGGAAATCAAACTTGATCTGTAACAGTACATGATAAAACTATAGACAGACTTTCAGCTCAATATCTGGAGGCATTGCGGGAAAAAGGAAATGTTTTATTTAACGACGCACTCAACACATTTTATTTACGCTTATATGGCGTCGGACATATGGTTAAGGACCACCCAGATATTGATGGAGGAAACCTGCTCTCGCCACATCATGGGGTACTCTTTTCGATTAGCAGCAAAGGATCTTTTATATGCACCATCCCATAAACAGAATAGCACATACTACGGCGTCGGCCTTTGATGTACCAGTCGTGGTGCACTGGGTGGAACGAAAAATAGCCCAGTGGGTCCACCGACTGCGAAAAAAAAAAGTCCGGGAAACTATATGTGGGAAAGACTGGCGGACAGACAGTCGGACAAAAAGACGTAGACAGAATCTATTGTCCCCTCCGGTTGGACTGGTAGGGAACTAGTAAAATAATATAAAAAGAGATATTTATCCAGAAAATAATATATCAACTTCGTACATGACCAACTCAGACGGGCACCGACTTCAGATACAATCAGTTGACCTACTGAAATCAGTATGTCAAGACACATTATTTATAACTGGTCAAAAGTTCTCGTCTTAGTTATTAGCGATGTGGGTGGAAGCATTTTGTGAATGTGGACTAAAATAAGAAGACTATTTCGAGATCAACATGCAAAGCCAAAGGACAGCGGAAAATGTCTCCAAGCAACAAAAACAATAGCTCAAATGCCCTCTAGACTCTAGGCGTGTGCTACAACAGCTTGTTCTGAATGTGCACGTTAAAACCTATGACCTGCCCTGCCCTGCCCTGCCCTGCCCTGCCCTCTAGCTCTACCCTGTTCGTGTGGGGACTGCAAGACCGTACTCAATTTTTAACGACCAGACGGTCGCCACGTATAGTGTCGATCGGGGTATCTGGCGTCACAAACGTTACAAATTAAGTTATTCCGACCAAAAGAGGAGCAAGCTATACTTTATATAGTCAGGCCTTAGATGGTGGGACGGGAAAACCCCCCAAGTCCTTCGAGGTCAGTAGATCCTGTGACCCACCGCACCTCGTACAAATACTCTACCAGACAGTTACGTATCATCTCACCACATAGTGTGCGGTCAAAGATACAACGCATCACTTTGACAACCAAAGACTTTAACAGGTCAGGTCAGAGGTTTTAATGTGCACATTCAGAACAAACTGTTGTAACACGCGCCTGTCGTGGACACAAAATGAATGAAAAAAAGTAAAGTTTGTTTTATTTAACGACGCCACTAGAGCACATTGATTTTTAATCTTATCATCGGCTATTGGACGTCAAACATATGGTCATTCTGACACTGTTTTTTGAGGAAACCCGCTGTCGCCACTACATGGGCTACTCTTCCGACAGCAGCAAGGGATCTTTTATTTGCGCTTCCCACAGGCAGGATAGCACAAACCATGGCCTTTGTTGAACCAGTTATGGATCACTGGTCGGTGCAAGTGGTTTACACCTACCCATTGAGCCTTGCGGAGCACTCACTCAGGGTTTGGAGTAGGTATCTGGATAAAAAATCCCATGCCTCGACTGGGATCCGAACCCAGTACCTACCAGCCTGTAGATCGATGGCCTGCCACGACGCCACCGAGGCCGGTCAAAATGAATGAATGAATGAATGAATGTTTAACGACAACCCAGCATGAAAAATACATCGGCTATTGAGTGTCAAACTATGGTAATGCAAACAAATAAAGTGATGATCAACATCAATATAAAAATTCAAGATTTAAACAAAAACACAGTGTAAAGAACCGTGTAAAAACACAAATATCACAGATAGATACCGACTTTTACTCAAAATTTATTTGTGCTGTATTAGCCATTCTCAAAGAAAATGTTACACCCCTGCACCACGGTGAGGTTACAGCACGCGCAAGGGTGGACACAACCCCCCCCCCCCCAAAAAAAAAAAACCCACAAACAAACAAAAAAACAAAACAACCCAAGCATTTCGAGAGTACTGCAAAAGCAATACAAGTCCCCTATTTTGTATTTTCTAAGTTCAAGGGCCACGAGGTAAATCACTATGAAAGTCAAACTTGATCTATAACAGTGCATGATAAAGCTACACAAAATTTCAGCGCAATATCTTAAGGCATTGTGGAAAAACAAAAACAAGATGTGGAACAGAGGAATGGTCAGACAGATGGACAGACATACAGATGAAAGGACGGACACAAAACCTATATTACTCTCCGGTTGGACCGGTAGGAGACTAAAACAACCCTGTTTATTATGCATATTGTGTATGAATAGTACAAAAATATTTTTGTACATGGCTTGCTTTAAAATTTGATACATTTCAACATATTTTCGTGCTTATATCCAATATAGGTTCAAGCACACTGTCCTGGGCACACACCTCAGCCATCTGTCCAGGACAGTGGGTTAGTGGGTAGTGAGAAAAAGAGGGTGTAGTGGTATTGCACCTACCCATTGAGTCGTTAAAACTCGCTCTGGGTGAGAGCCAGAACCGGGCTGCGAACCCTGTACCTACCAGCCTTATGTCCGATGGCTTAACCATGACACCACCGAGGCCGGTGCGCTTGATATAATGCAATAATGAGCGAGAAGAAACAGTATTTTAAAAAATGTGTTGACCTCTTATGTAGACTTCTCTCCTTCCCCCTCTCTCTGTAACTTTCTCTCTCTCTGGTGTAGTTTGAGGAGGGAGGGACTTAAACGGAAAAAATTTAGATGATTTTAGACAAAAATCACGTTTCAGACAAATTTAAAGGTTGGTTCGAAGGCACCCTCCCCTCCTAAGTTCAAGGGCCATAACTCCGTCAAAAATTGGATAATTTGCAATGAAAGTCAAACTTGATATGTAACATTAGGGCCTACATTATAAAGCTATACACAAAATTTCAGCTCATTATCTCAAGACCTTCTGGAAAAAAAAAGTCCGGAAAACAAATTTTCACATCTCCTAAGTTCAAGAGCAATAACTACGTCAAAAATGGGTAAATCGCCTTGAAAGCCAAACTTGATCTGTAACAGTACATTATAAACGTATAGACAGAAGTACAGGTCAATATCAAGGCCTTCTATATATAAAAAAAAAAAAAAAAAACATCCGGAAAACTATATGTGGGACATACAGGACGGAGATAAAACCTATAGTCCCCTCCGGTTGGACCGGTAGGGATCTAATAACGTCACACACATACAATTTGTATGGCGTTATCATGACATTACTGTCTCAGATTCTATTAGTCTTTGTGTCTAGGTTTTATAAACTCGGGCCCGGTCATGTGCGTCTGTTAGGCTTTACCGATTATCAGTACCCGATCCTTCCCAAGCCTTTGTGTGTTGAAGGGCATTGGATGGAACGGGAAAACATCAAATGGATTAATCCACCAAGAGGTATTAAATTCAATTAACCCACCATGTATATATGACGGGCACTGGTTGGAATGGGAAAATAGCAAATGATCAATACACCAAGAGATATAAATCCAATAAACCCTTAAAATCTCAACACAGGAAGGGTTTTATTTAATGATGCACTCAACACATTTTATTTACGGTTATATGGCGTAAGCAGTATAGTTAAGGACCACACAGATATTGCGAGGAAACCCGCTGTCACCACTTCATGACCTACTCGTTTCGATTAGCAGCAAGGAATTTTTATATGCACCATCCCACACAGGATAGTACATACCACGGCCTTTGTTACACCAGTTGTGGAGCAGTGGCTGAAACGAGAAATAGCCCAATGGGTCCACAGACTGCGATCGATCCTAGACCAACCACGCATCAAGCGAACGCTTTACCACTACTCAACAAAGAGCTCTATTCACTAATAGGCCATAACCTGCTGCTTTCCCACAGACAGCAGTTTGTCCAGTCAAATTATGAAATAACCCATAACAAATTGCAACAGAAATTATTTCTTCACCATTCATCTCAGAAAGGCCTACAAAGAAACATAAAGTCCTCCTAAATCCAGTTGTGGAACAGTGCCTAATTTGCATAAATCCAATATGGCTGCCACAATGTTAGTCATTAAGTAAATTTTACCAAAATTCCACCTCTAATTAAACTAATTTCAATGTATATATTTGCTAATACATGTAGTTTGAAATATTTGAAAAACCCAAGCATTATGGGAGTACTGCTAAAGCAATACATGTCCCCTACAGGGGCCCAACAATATTATGAATATATATATATTGTATATATAAATGCAACAAGGATAGTTGGTTCAGTTGTTCTTTCAGTGACAGCAGTGGATGTCTTCACAATTAGTAGATTAGCATCTGCATCTTAAACTGTATGCCCCAGATATGCCCAACCCACCAGGGGATGTCCAATATATGTTTGATGCAGGTGCACTGTTACACAGAATCCTGTGGGATCAGGGTTCAGCATGTGATAAGATATGAGAGCAAAGAAAGAAAGAAATGTTTTATTTAACGACGCACCACTCAACCTGAACACATTTTATTTACGGTTATATGGCGTCAGACATATGGTTAAGGAGCACACAGATTTTGAGAGGAAACCCGCTGTTGCCACTACATGGGCTACTCTTTCCGATTAGCAGCAAGGGATCTTTTATTTGCACTTCCCACAGGCAGGATAGCACAAACCATGGCCTTTGTTGAACCAGTTATTGATCACTGGTCGGTGCAAGTGGTTTACACCTACCCATTGAGCCTTGCGGAGCACTCACTCAGGGTTTGGAGTCGGTATCTGGATTAAAAATCCTATGCCTCGACTAGGATCCGAACCCATTACCTACCAGCCTGTAGACCGATGGCCTACCACGATGCCACCGAGGCCGGTGATATGAGAGCAATTCATTAGATATATGACAAGTCAGTATGGTTGATCAGTAGTGTTGTTTGATGGCCATTTATAAAAAAAAACAAGCACGAAGGACTGAACACAGCAACGAAGAGAAGGAATGCATGTTGGAGCAACAGTGTAATTCTCAGGGTATGTGGTTAAAGTTCGTTTTGTTTAACACCACTACAGCACATTGATTTACCCATATTTACCATCGGCTATTAGATGTCAAACATTTGGTAATTTTGACATAGTCTTAGAGAGAAGACCCACTAAATTTTTTCCATTAATAGCAAGGCATCTTTTATATGCAACATCCCAGAGACAGAATAACACATACCACATCCTTTGATATATCAGTCGTGGTGCACTGGATGTGGAACGAGAAATAACCCAATGGGCTCACCGGCGGGGATCGATCCTAGACCTACCGCGCATCAAGCAGGCACTTTACCACTGGGCTACGTCCCACACCTCGGGGTCTGTGGCATTTAAGGGTAAAATGATTTCCTTTCTAACAAAGAGAATAAAGAAAGGTTCATCATCCTACTCAGTGGTGAGCCACATTGGCATGGACATCACAGAACATGTCTAGGTAGATCTAAACGAACTATCCATGTTACAAATGACTTTAAACACACACACACACACACACACACACACACACACACACACACACACACACACACACCAGTAAGTGTTTAGAAAATGAAACACAAAAACAGATATAATAGCAGTTGGTAGAACACCATAGCCTACTTATAAAGCTACAAGTTGGATTTCCTTAAATTACAAATCGTTTTCCAGAAGGTAGGCGGAAGTACACTGTAACATTGTGTGAAGCCAGCAGTACTTCCCCCAACCTCGGGAACTGTCATGTCCATAGCATGTGCATCTAACTGAAATTGATGCAGTAGTGGATGACATGAGATGACCCATTGAATCCAGAGGACTGGGAATGGTACGAATACGTGGAAAGAAGTACAGGTCTGCCAATCTTAAGAGACAAGGATACAGCCCCAACAGAACTACCAGAGGCTGTTACGTGTAATTGTAAGCAGAGATGTAGATTATGTTTGGATAATAATTATTCACAGATGCATTAACAATTTTCTAGTCCATGAATTAATTTGATTTAACTGTATTTATCAACTCAGTGGTGACAAAAATGTTGAGTTCATTGTAATAAGAAATCCTAGTGGTTTATGTTTCCAAACATAAAATTAATCTAATGACTATAATATACAAAGAGGAAGTATTCTAGGAATGTATACCACTTCTGTTTATTTATCTAAAATTGAAATATATGGTGTAATAGTTTCCACGATGTCACAGAATGTACATATGCAAAATATTTTTTAAAAACTTGAAAATTAAGAGAAAAGTACCAAGTTAAATGTGTTAAAATCGGTTTATTGTGGAAGCCAATTTGATTTCTTTTTCAAATAAAATACATGTTTTCATACTGCAAATTATTTCTATTTTTTTGTTTTTATATTACATATATTAGCATATTTAAACACTGAAATCAGTTTATTAGAGGTGAAAAATGATAAAACCTGAGTAATGACCAACGTTGTGGTGGCCATATTGGATTTATACAAATTAGGCACTGTTCCACTGCTTGGATTTAGGAGGACCTTTTTTTTTATCTGCTTCTTTTTTAGCCTTTCTGAGGAGAATGGTGAAGAAATAAATTCTGTTGCAATCTGTTGTGGGTTGACCTCTTTTCGTATAAACTGACTGGACTAAGTATAGATATTCACAGGGCTATGTCAAGTGGGTAACTTGCACACACCTGTGTATATACTGACATCCAAAAGAAACTTTACAAGGTTTGAAATTGTATTATAGAAAACCAACAAATGGTACGGTGGGATATGAAAGTATTGTGAAGTCAAAATGTTAAATGTCAAAATGAACTTCATGATACATGTACATGCAAAGTGTTTGTAAGCTGGTTTATAAATTGGTTATTTTAAGTTGGCAACAATATTTATAAAATTATTCAAATTTTATGTATGTAAAGTTTCTTTTGGATGTCAGTATATATACTTGTATTGACAGGCAATGACTTGTGGAGGTGGGAGGTGGTGGAGACATCATGTTACTGGTCCTGATTTTAGCTCTACCCAAAAACAACTATTTCTGTCCTTGTTCACAATTTGACAATTAAACTTTATAACTATGCCCTCTTTTCAATACTGACACCATATAACCGTAAATAAAATGTGTTGAGTGTGTTGTTAAATAAAACATTTCCTTCTTCTTTTCAATAGTCTAGTTTTCTGGATTAAAAAAAAAAAAATGTGTGTGTGTGGGGGGGGGGGGGGGGGGGGGGGGTCCAAATTTTATGCAGTTTGATTTCTGTGCATTTAGTCTGACCATCAAGCATGACCACCTTTGTCAACTAATTTACATCTAATCTTCAGTCTATTTTGCAACAAATATAGCACGTAAGTGAACGAATTGTGTATGTCTCTGTGTGTGTGTTCTTCTGTGTGTGGTCGCTAAGGATTTTCTAAGAAACACCAGGTATCTGCAACTTGATGGATGTAAACACAATACACAGCGAAACACATCTAAACCGAATCACGCCGGAGACCTAATATTCATCCGATTTTGACAGAATCCACATGTTTAGAGGGTAGGCTGTTAGAACTGGGAAAATTTAGGATCATGAAACGTGGTCGGTTTTGACAGGATTTGAGTTAGTTCAGGGTCCGGTTTAGACAGGTTTCACTGTATATCTCATTTCAGTTACACAGCTGATGTAACCCATTCATCCGCTGAACACCACAAAATGCAATCTCATACTTTTCATGCATACAAGATCGTCTCATGTTTCTCATTAACATTAAGTACACTAAAGGCATTTTGCTTTCTAAAGGATAGCCCGTTTTTCCCCTTAATAACTCACCATAACATGCATTACCGTAATCTACTCACTAGTAATAAACAAAACAATATAAAATCTTAAAATTAAGAATTAGATGTGGTAACCTTCATGATAATTATAAATGTCATTAGCATATTCAATGCCATATTTCTGCAGGGTGTATACTACCAAATCAAATCCCATAGACGACAATAGTAACATATGTGGCTAAAACTCCTACCTGCAACGTATCAACCGACATAAACGCCACGGATATAAATACTACCACCCCTTACACTTAAAGTGAATCAGAAAAAAATGGGGGTCAAGCTGCTCGTTTCTGAGATAACGGGTAGCGTCTATGACTACCCTAGTTTCGCACAAAATTCGAGTACTTTTTTTACAGGTACCCCATACATGTTTCAAGCACAAGGCTACTTGACACATTGGTACTAGATGAAATAAAATTGCACTTTTTTTTTTACCCAGATGAAACTATTACTTCTTACAACCAACACACTCACATTTATAACCAATCACAGGACTTGTGGTGTTCACTTCTCTATCAAATGTTCGGTGCACCTCGAACTTTGACCCAGCCGGAAGTTATTTGGTTTAGTACTACCTATACTGATAACATACATTTTTCAAAAAGTGTCCAGCTATGTGTCTTTATGACAACCAGGATCTGGTGTATTCTGACATAAACTGACAACCTCACTGAAACTGTTATTTCTACAGTGCAACCTAATATAATGTACACCTAAAAAAGCATATATATTGCATATAGTTTTGTACAAATGCAATATGTCATATTAAACAACAAAATGTTTTAAAATAAAACTCCTGAAGATATTTACTTTCAGTTGGGTGTTTGTACTCAGGTATATATGTAGAGACAACAAAGATAGTCAGAGTACCTCTACCCCTTTAAAGAATGCCATTAAAACACATGCACTTGATTGACCCCTAGATTATGAAGACCTTAACAGGCATATCAAAGAAATATCAGTATTAAAAAAATACACTGTCTGAGGAAGGAAACACAAACATGACTGTACCTGTATGAAGTAATGACTTAATGTCCTGAACATTAGTGTTGGGAGGAAATCCTGTATGCTGGGTGTGGGTGTCTTCAAGTTACCAGGTGTGGGAAATTCAAATCCATCGACCATGCTGATTTTCATAATGAACCATCAAAACTATTGGCAGCCACCAATATTCCTGACTATATTTTATTGATAGCCTACTGTAGTTGGAGGTTTTAATAGTTGTGATATCTGGAATAATCATGCAGCTTTAACACATTTATTTTTGATTAATTACTGAAAAAAACTATTTTTAAATGACAAAATTACCCGAACATCTATTTTCTTGCATTATTTTCTAATCCGGATGAATACAATATGTATATTAGATGTATTCCTACAATCTGTAATCCAGCATTTTATTTAGCTAGTAACATTAGGTAATACAGCTTTAACAATAAAATAAATTATCAACTTAATCCAAGGCAGATAATCAAATCTGAAAAAATTGGTTCTGAATCTAGTATAAACTCAAAATGCTTTTCATGAGAGCTAACCAAGTGATTATTAAGAAAAAAAAAAAGATCTGGAGATCTAAGGATATGTTTAACAACCTTATTGTTATGTACAAATAAGAACAGAAGGCACAATAGTGACAACAAATTTAATTATGTTTTTGGTAAAGTTTTTCTTCAAATTTACTTAAAATTTTGCATAAAACTACAAATTTGTCTAAAATATAACTCAGCACCCTATAAATATGTCAAAATGACAATAAAAATCAACTTCTTTACAAATTTGAGTTTTCAGAATTTCATACATAAAAAATTAACAATGTTAATGGAAACTAAAGACATTAACCCACTATTGGCACATGCTATTTTTAATATAAAAATAAATTGCTATTAAAATCTTAGTTCAGGTTGCCTATATATAATATCATATTTAAGAGCAGTTGTATATGGCAAGTCAAATACCATGTAAAAAGAAATTATTGAAATCTTTACAGTATCAATTATAGGCCAACACCAACTTTTCCTCAGTGCTAACTTTGATTCAAACTACATTCAGAGCCATGTACAGAGATTATTGTCAAGGTCAAGGTCATTGTGAACTTGCATGATTGAGTGATGGGTAATTAATCAACCAGTATAGTTTAATTAAATAAAATGACAAAATCATAATATTTTTTATTATGCACTGAATGTGTGCTATAGGGTGTATACTACCAAATCAAATCCCATAGACGACAATAGTAACATATGTGGCTAAAACTCCTACCTGCAACGTATCAACCGACATAAATGCCACGGATATAAATACTACCACCCCTTACACTTAAAGTGAATCAGAAAAAAATGGGGGTCAAGCTGCTCGTTTCTGAGATAACGGGTAGCATCTATGACTACCCTAGTTTCGCACAAAATTCGAGTACATTTTTTTTACAGGTACCCCATACATGTTTCAAGCACAAGGCTACTTGACACATTGGTACTATATGAAATAAAATTGCACTTTTTTTTTACCCAGATTAAACTATTATTTTTTACAACCAACACACTCACATTTATAACCAATCACAGGACTTGTGGTGTTCACTTCTCTATCAAAAGTTCGGTGCACCTCGAACTTTGACCCAGCCGGAAGTTATTTGGTTTAGTACTACCTGCACAAGACTGATTCCAAAAGAAGTAATGACAAAGTCGTGATGGTATGTACATGTAGTTATCAGGTGCATTGTTTACAGAATAGAGAGTACGGTTTAAGTTCACACAGCCATTTGTTGCTAATACTTGCTAGACTGGTAATTGAGCTTCACATTGAACTGAATACCAACCTCGGTGGTGTCGTGGTTAAGCCATAAGACATAAGGCTGGTAGGTATATGATTCGCAGCCCGGTACCGGCTCCCACCCAGAGCGGGTTTTAATGACTCAATGAGTAGGTGTAAGGCCACTACACCCTCTTCTTTCTCAATAACCACTAACAATTAACAACTAACCCACTGTCCAGGACAGACAGTCCAGATAGCTGAGATGTGTGCCAAGGACAGCATGCTTGAACCTTAATTGGATCTAAGCACGAAAATAAGTTGAAATGAAATTGAACCAAATGTGCACTTTGAAAACCAGTCGAAATCAGATGTGTTCAAGAATTTTACCAGGGAATGGATTTAGACTGGGTGGGTGTGTGTGTGTGTCGATACATGCTTCTCAGGAAAATGTATTATGAAAAAAGAAAATGTGCTTGAGCAGGGGGGGGGGGGGGGGGGGGGTTCGACCCTGAAACCCTCTCCTTGCACATGAGCCTGAAAAATATTTGCAAATGCTTAGCAAAAAAACAGCTGACTCAACCTAGGCATTGCATTCAGCCAGACCAAGTGGAAAATATTTTCATTAGACTGGTTTATACACTTGACTTTAAACATGTTGACTCCGTTATATGGTTCCAACTCATCTGTAGGAGGACTGCCACTTTATAGTGAACACTAGAATAACACCTTTCTACAGCTTCAGTAAATAAAGATATGTCGTTATGCATGTGTATAAAGTAAAATATAATTTCTAACTCGCCTGTTCATTTTGTGTGTGCTGAACTGAAAATAAAATGTACACTTTGATTTTAACTCAAAATTAACTTTTCTGAGAAAACTTTATTACTTGGTACAACACAAAATGATACTTATCAGACAAGAATGTTCCTTTCTTGTGTGTCCCAACTCGCAATTTCTGCTTAGCGAGTTACAAAAGAGATATCACAACTTCAGACATCATTGTTAAATTTTTGTAACAACTCGCAATTGCTGCTTAGCGAGTTACAAAAGAGATATCACAACGTTCAGGCATCATTATTTGTGAGGATGATACGCTCAATTTTCCACTGCAACTCCACTGTTATTCAGAGTTACAAAAGAGATATCACAACTTTCAGACATCATTATCTGTGAGGATGATGCGCATAATTTTCCATTGAGACTCCACTGTTATTCAGAGAGTTACAAATGAGAGATCACAATTTTCAGAATCATTATTCCTGAGGATGACATACAAATGAAAATCACAGACTTCAGACATGGTTATTCCCGAGGATAATATCCTCCAAGCCAGTGTTAGACTTCGTTGTACGGCTTGAGGGAAAGTCTCGGAATAATATTCATTGACTGAAGTTCTTGGAAAAGCAATTTACAGGCATATGGCATTTTCAGTGTGGAGACATTTTTGGAAGACTTGCAGTACTGACACCTGAAAGAATACAAATTTAAAGAAACATTTCATGAAAGAAGATGCACAGTTAAGCACTTGATCTCTCAAACTAATTTGCTAACCAAAGAAAGAAAGAAATGTTTTATTTAACGACGCACTCAACACATTTTATTTACGGTTATATGGCATCAGACATACGGTTAAGGACCACACAGATTTTGAGAGGAAACCTGCTGTCGCCACTACATGGGCTACTCTTCCGATTAGCAGCAAGGGATCTTTTATTTGTGCTTCCCACAGGCAGGATAGCACAAACCATGGCTTTTGTTGAACCAGTTATGGATCACTGGTCGTTGCAAGTGGTTTACACCTACCCATTGAGCCTTGCGGAGCACTCACTCAGGGTTTGTAGTCGGTATCTGGATTAAAAATCCCATGCCTCGACTGGGATCCGAACCCAGTACCTACCAGCCTGTAGACTGATGGCCTGCCACGACGCCACCGAGGCCGGTAATTTGCTAACCATGTCTGGATTTGAATCACACCTCAGGTGAGCTCTCTATTACTGGGCCACTTCTCGCCTTTTTAAATACAGTTTGAGAATAAAAACAACATTTAATAGTACACCAATGATGGTTGCTGTAATATTTTCATACTACAGCAATTGAAAGAGCAAGGAGTAACTTACTGTAGAGAGTATTTTAATATCCACACAAAATAATGAATAGAATATATTATAACCGTTGAAAAATCAATTATAAAACAAGTTGAGGTGAATAAGACAAACATTAAAGATTGGAGAAAATGAGGTGTTTTCTTTTTAAAGAATACTTCACCTGGAATCAACACAAATGCATATTCCCCTAAAGATAGTAGTCTGGTCCGAACATCCCAACAGCCAATGGGATGGGCTAAAATTCTTCTACCGAGTCCTTCTTCTTGTTCCAGTCATGTGACTTAACTTCCTTATTTTTCCTTCGCTGATTTTTCCCAGACTACTATCCTTAGGGGAATATGCATTTGTGTTGAGGCCAGGTGAAGTAGAAAAGAAAAAATTCTCCAGCCAATTCTTCATACTGCCTAACACTTACTTTATTTGCCACAAATATGGAGTACAATATATATATGCACAATGGTGCAAGCAAAGAACACCATATATTTGTTAAAATCAAACAAAGATATAAGCATTTTAATTTCAGTGTTGAACTCCAGTACAGTGCATTCCGATTACTGTTTTTAACACTGAAGCATTTATATAATTTATGCCTGCATAATGATTGGCATATCATTTTAAATGCATTTGTGAAAACTTCACATCATTTGCAGAACAATTAGAATAAAGAAAGTGAAAAATGAATTTTGCCATAATCAAAAACAGACATTATCCCCTCTGAAGTAGTTTTTAATATACACTACAATGACAATCTTTGAAAGGACAGAAAGACAATCTTTGATACCCTAGTATTGGACCAGTGGTCTGAATGGGAAAACCCCAAGTGAGTCGGTCCACTTAGAAGGATTGAACCTATAACCCATCGCTTTCTGGTGCCCAATTCACAAAGACATCTTTAATCAAGACTGCATTGTTGATAATAAGTATTTTTGCATAGAACTGCAAGATCAAAAAGTCACAAGAGATTACTGAATAAGACCCTAGGTGAACACTTTACCAGAACTACTGTCCCCCACTCTAGTTTAAGAATGGAGTTCAGACTCTAAAATATAAAAATCTTCTTTTTTTTTTTCTTTTTTTTTAAGTATTCTTGCAGTCAACTTAGAAAAATGATAAGAATATTAAGGCTGTCTATGACATGTGACAAATGTACTAACCAGCCTGAGTATCCCAGCAGGCCACACTCTCCACACACATCAACTTCAAAAGCGTCACTGGAAATCATCAGTCTTTCCAGCAGCAGCATACTGCAATACAGTATATTTTACAAAACACTTTTCAGAATATCGAGTGTTGATATATTTCTATGTCCTGTAAATATTAACATATGTCAAAATAAAATATTGTTTAAAATGAAATGAAATATGCCTTGAAAGCAATTAGTCACTCACTCAATGTTTTGTATAAAATGGATTTTGAGATGCTACAAACACCAGGCTGCCGAGAAAAACATTATAGGTTCCAAAATTACTTCTTTAAGCAGAACAATGTAAGTAATGTGTAAAATAACAGTAAAACAGTTGAAAGAGTTGATAATATTTTACATTTGCTAAAAACTAGCAGATTTAAAAATACCTATTCCAAAGCAAGACTGAGAATGAAGGTTGGAGTTGTGGGGGATTAGAGTTGGTGGAGGATAATATTGCTAAACCAGAACCAGTATGCAGAGATATATATATTCCAAACTGATTACCGGTACAAGGATTTGGGTAGTAAAAATGGAGGATGACTTTAAAATTAATTTAAAATATAAAGTTTGTTTTGTTTAACGACACCACTAGCGCACATTGATTTATTAATCATTGGCTATTGGATGTGAAACATTTGGTAATTTTGAAATATATAGTCTCAGAGGAAACCTGCTACATTTTCACATTAGCAGCAAGGGATCTTTTACATGAACCATCCCACAGACAGGATAGCACATACCACAGCATTTGATATACCAGTCGTGGTGCACTGGCTGCATTAAAATTAATAAAAAGTCTGCGAAAAAGTTAACAATGAAAATTAAGTTATTGAAACTAATTCATCATTGATGCTAAAAATTTACTTTCCATATCAAAATGGCGATATCAGAGAGAAAAATAATTGCAACAACTCAGCAAATTCCATAACTATTCCATTCCCCCTCATCCTTTTAAAAACTAGCTAAATGAACCTGGGCACTGAATGTGACTTAAAGACTGCCTGTGTATACCTAGCACCATATCCAATGAGGCAATCTCTCTCCATCTCTCCGAGGCGGAGACCCCCGTCTCTGGACCTTCCTTCTGTGGGCTGTCGAGTGAGCACCGCACGGGGCCCTTTAGCTCGTGCATGCATCTTGTCGATGACCATGTGTTTCAGCTTCTGGTAGTAGATGGGGCCAAAGTAAATGTATGCTTCAAGTGGCTCCCTGCAGAAATACGAGAAAAGTAAGAATACATGTTGCCCATCTGAGTTCTGACTGAAGTGACCTATTTATGACAAATCACTATTTGGTAATAATATTTATTCTTGGTGCTAAAACTACCACATCTTATCACTCTTTATAAACAATAATTTGAAGTGAGATGTCTAATTGATTAAAACTTTTGTATCTCGATATTCCTTTCAAAGCTAAGTTTTGGTGGATTTTGAATTTTATTTCATGCAATTAAAATACCCCAACCAAAACACAAAATATCTCTATTATCCACTGCTAAAATGCTAAAATGGTGCTAATTTTACCATATCAAATAAAATGAGTTTCAAATTCTTATTAACAAATATATTAAGTAAAATAATATATTAATTTAAAATATTTCAAGTGAACTGGGGTTTTAATTCTGAAATCAAATTTGGACCACTTTTTTCTTATGCGGACTTCAGGGATATAACACCCATTTAAAAAGGTAATTTTCTAGTATTTTACTCTGAAAAAAATGTGGTTATGCCAAAAAAGGTGAAATTGGGATTTAAAAAATTTAAAACCCTCAAAACATACTGATTACTGGGCCTCAGGTTCGTCACTGACATTCATACCTGACAGCCCCAACTCTCCAGCCAGCCCATGTCTCAGTAATTCATGATGGTATTAAAAATTACTAAAGTCAGTGAGTGAGATCGTACCCTGTAATTCCAGACGTGACATAGTCTTTGCCCAGGTAGTTAAACCCATGCTGTATGAGGACTTCTGATAAATCTTCCACTTTGTCACCTCCAAATGCTGACGAAAACAGAAGTTGAGGAAAAGTCATTAAAGGAATGCTAAAGCAAGGCTTTTGGACTGGTGTGCATATTCAACGATACATAATGCACATTATTGCTTAATATCAAGTATAATCGCATAGTTAATTAATAAAATGGTTAAATGTGACAGCTATTATATATAACGGGTGCAGCCATTTTGTACCATCCCAGTGAATACGCCCTCTGGCAGAGTTCGACAAATCCGCTAGCCCGACGTCCGTGGCTGGTGGTTTTTAAGTTCGGGCTAGTAAAAAACGCAAAACCACTAGCCCGCATGGCTAGTGCTTTCCGCCCCCTCCTTATCGCTCGATCGTGTTTTTTTTCTTTTTCTCTTGGCTGAAATTTCGTTTAATAAATTTTATGGTGACGTTTGTCATCGAATAATATCAACAACGCAATCAGTATATAATAATAATCCACTTGAACTAGATCTGGAAACTGCAGTAACATGCTATCTCTACATCGCCAGTTACAGTTACTTTTCCCTTTCAAGTTTCTGGCACAGGAAATAAGTCTAATGACATGCGTGTTTTGATTGGTTGGACACGTCACGTGGTAGTTAATCTCGCACATATGTTAATCTCAATCAAGTAAACCCCAGTCATGCTTTGAATTTCAGTGTTTGTTTTATTTACCTATTGTTTTCTAATTTAACACTTCGCTGACAACAATTTACTTTAATGGTAACCACACATGCAATGACTCTGCTTGGCCTATTAACGTGTAGCGGTCTGGATAATGTGTCACAGCTGCCGATACAAGATGATACCTTTTTTGTTCATCAATTAACAACGGATTAGATGTCGCCGTTATATTCTTTTGATATCGGTCTGACACGGGATAATGCCCTGTATTTGAGCAATTGACATCACCGTTCCTGGTGACATAAATAGTAGGGCCCTAAATGTAGGGCCCTACGGAATACATTGAACCATCTATTACCGTGTCACAATGTCGTACCCTCATTTAAATTTAATTATTTTTATAGTGGTTTAAGATAGCAACCATGAGTTAGCCCAATTATTTTGTCCCTGGGGGGAGAGCAAAGGCGAAAACGGAACAATGACGATGGATCACACTTGACAAAAAAACAAACGTACAACACGACAAAAAACTGAAAGTTACAACATGATTTAAGTGTTTGTTTTATTTTACTGTTATACTTGTAAATGTGTAAATTATATAAAAATCCAGTTATAATTGATCAGGAATTTGGGCTAGTGCTTTATCTTGGTGGGCTAGTGGTTTTCACAAACCCACTAGCCCTGTGGCTAGTGACTTTTCAAAATATTTGTCATACTCTGCCTCTGGCGAGCTGATGGTTATGTAATACCTAACGTGTCACGTCAGGAATTAGTCTTTGAACTGAAGAAACAAAACATACCTGATTTTTGCGGATGCATTTCAGTGTTTTGTAATAATATCTATCCCAGTAACACAGCAACGTGTATATGTGGTTTATATTTCAGTACAAAATAAACCAGCATTGTCAAAGTGTTGAAATAACTGTATTATATTTTGTATATAAATTAACCCACATACTGAAATAATAGTCGGAGTGTTTTCTTGTTTAATTGGTCTTTTCTTTCCGTGGCCTGTACCTGTGGCTCTTGATTGGCAGGTGTATATTTAGATGGTCCCTAGACACTGTGTCTAGACACACTAAAAAGACGTGCCTCTTTTATGAAGATCACAGGGTATTGTATGATAACCTCAAATCGTAATGGACTTTACCAGCTTTATTACTGTAAGTAATTCTGTAAAACCCTTGGTTAAGTAGATTTTCCCATCTAAAATCACAAAACTGACCAATTACGTAGTCCCAGAGAAAAGAAAATTATCACTTGGGTATCGTGAGTGGTCGTTTTTTCTCGAACGTATCCTACCAATAGACCTAATAATATGCATTTTTTCTTTGGATTTTTTAAAAGAAAAAAGTACTATAACTCCATTTCGTTATATTGATGCAAACTGAAACATATTTAGTTAAATAGTTTATTATATTATCAAGTCATTTATGTTGTTTTACAAGTCAGGTTGATGAAAGCGAAGCGCCTTGTCGTAAATTAGAGCATTTGTTTACATTGTGCATAATAGAGAAGTTGGACCTGAGCTGACGTCACTTCGCCCCAAGCTGTACCACCGGTTGTCACAAAAACTAAACAAAATGGCTGCCCCCAGTTAACAGGAATAATCACGTTTTTTTATTAATTCTAAAAGTATGCGTTTTTCATTTGTTAAAGTGTCAGTATGTGTTGGTGGTCCAGGTATGCATCTTTCCAACACATAAGGCTCTTGTTGGAGTTTAGTCTACCTTTAAACACGATTATACTTGAAACATTTAAAACGAGGCTAGCAGTTGCTCGCATTCACCTCATACTTGTCAAAAGATGGAAAGTGTTCAGTGTTTCTGCACCCAACTTGAATAATTTTGCTGTATTATTATGTTGTTATGATCATTAATTTTCAGACATTCGTGAATGCTCTCATTACCTGAACATGTTCACCTGAACATCAGTCGATTGCTCACCTGATATTTCCAGATGGAGAAGCTTGAGTTCTTATGTAATTTCTAACCAAGACCGTAGCCCAGTGGTACAAAGCTTGCATAGTTTCCTCTCTATGACTGTGTTAAAATGACCATATATTTGACATCCAATAGCTGATGATTTATAAATCAATGTGCTCTAGTGGTGTTGTTAAACAAAAAAAACAAAAAAAATTGTAACCAAGACATTCTTGTTTGATAAAATTATGCACATAATAAGTTTCAGTTTCTAGCATAGAAATATTTTTGTAAGGAGCAGACTGGCTTTTGGCTGAATTAAACGAAAATGCCCCAGTCTGGATAAGAACATTAATTCATATTAGCATTACTGGCAAACAGCTATCTAGGGTTGCAAATGAATCACTATGTATTTTTACATGGATTACAAGTCATTTTGAGGGTAGAATGATGGAAATACATGGTAAAAAGGTCTCAAGTTAGCACATTCTGCCCGAATATCTGTATCATTTTGTCCGTTTGAGGTTTTGCTCCAACATTAGAGGGGCTGTTGTCACACACACACACCCACTTCCATCTCGTATGCTTGGTAAAAAGATCTCAAGTTAGCACATTCTGCCCGAATATCTGTATAATTTTGCCCGTTTGAGGTTTTGCTCCAACATTAGAGGGGCTGTTGTCACACACACACACCCACTCCCATCTCGTATGCTTATGGTTTCTAGCACATAATAATATGCCCATATAACAGTTTTGTTTTTCTTTAAGAACCTAAGAATGTACATGTAAGTACCTTAATGTAGAACATATTTGCAAACTTTTTGGAATACAATCAATATTTTTGCATTTATACCAGATGCCATTTATTATTGCTATTTTCTAAATGAATGTTGTATAATATATCTGATGTGAGTAAACTGCTTTTAATATTGTATATTCAGTGTATATAATACATAATAAATACTTTAGTGCCACACATACCTGTACCATAATGAAATTTTCCTTCAGTGTATATAATACATAATAAATATTGTACATTCAGTGTATATAATACATAATAAATACTTTAGTGCCACACATACCTGTACCATAATGAAATTTTCCTTCAGTGTATATAATACATAATAAATACTTTAGTGCCACACATACCTGTACCATAATGAAATTGTCCTTCAGTGTATATAATACATAATAAATACTTTAGTGCCACACATACCTGTACCATAATGAAATTGTCCTTCAGTGTATATAATACATAATAAATACTTTAGTGCCACACATACCTGTACCATAATGAAATTGTCCTTCAGTGTATATAATACATAATAAATACTTTAGTGCCACACATACCTGTACCATAATGAAATTGTCCTTCAGTGTATATAATACATAATAAATACTTTAGTGCCACACATACCTGTACCATAATGAAATTGTCCTTCAGTGTATATAATACATAATAAATACTTTAGTGCCACACATACCTGTACCATAATGAAATTGTCCTTCAGTGTATATAATACATAATAAATACTTTAGTGCCACACATACCTGTACCATAATGAAATTGTCCTTCAGTGTATATAATACATAATAAATAC
The DNA here is from genome assembly GCF_016097555.1 of Gigantopelta aegis. NCBI lineage: Eukaryota > Metazoa > Mollusca > Gastropoda > Neomphalida > Peltospiridae > Gigantopelta > Gigantopelta aegis. Next base: position 52,431,770 of record NC_054702.1, read on the forward strand.
TTTAGTCAGGGCTCGTGCTGTCGGTAGCCAAATTAGCCATTGGCTAATTTTTACAAAAAATGGCTAATAAAATTTGCAAGTGGCTAAAATTTTGGCTAAGCCATTTTCTGTCTTCTGATGTGAACAAACGGTTACATAATCTATCCGACACCTCAAACATAATAATACTACCAAATATTCAATTAGCGTAATAGTGATCTCGCGACCGGTAACGAGAAACGGTGTCATGCAGAATACAGCATAGGCCTTATAGGCCTAATGTTTGCTTATTTTAATAATCACAGGTATTAATTTTAACGGCATGCATTCAACATGTATGACAGCAATGTCTGGAAGATCTGTAACTTGTTCTTTTTACTTTGTAAAATCTTTGAACCAAAGTACCGGTAATAAAAACAGACCAACAATGTGTGTCAATTTGAATACACATGCCAGTTCAGGGCCAAAAGACATGTAGGCCATCTCAAGGTCTGAGTTCAGCCAGACCGAGCGAAAACAAAACGTTCGTTAGACTGGTTTGTGCGCTTCACGTTAAACCAAATGGACATGACGAACACCAATCAAATAGTTCGCGAACGTTAGGAAGAACGTTCGTTGGCTGAACTGAGGACAGCTCTCGGTGCGAATATACATCACGCTTCAGAGTCAGCTGACACCCGCATGTCAAGAGACATCGTTGCGGACATTAAACAATACGATTATGCAAAAGTAAATCTTGATGTAAATTTGTAGAAAAACAATATTTATTCACAGTTTTTGTTTATTCCTTTGTCTTTGTTAATTTCGTACTCATGGTAAAGAGCACGCATGCAGATCGCCGGAAATGAACATGCAGTATTTAAATTATACAAATTGCAGTTAAATGTACACTGAATAAAATTAGTTTACAGTAATCATATTTGTTAGATAATTTATTCCAGTTTGTACACAATTAGCTGAAAAAGATACATTTTCATATTCATATATAAATATTCTATACAGTACTGCGTAAAACAAATTTGGCTAAAGCATTTTCAATATGGCTAATAAAAATTCCATTTGGCTAATATTTTGGCTACAGGTATTTTTGATCCAGGGTGAGCCCTGTTTAGTGCCACACTTACCTGTACCATAATGAAATTTTCCTTCCAGGACACCAGCCTTGCTGCCCAGTAACTCGATCAGCTTGCCCACAGTCATTCGGGATGGATAGCCGTGAGGATTCATTATCTTAAAGAAAGAACAGGGTTATCAATGACACATTAGTAAATCACCATTGGATAGTTCCTTACATCCATCAAAGATTCAAGCATAGCATGTCTTGGGCACATCATTTGATTTCATCAGAGAGGAGGGCTCAGTCGGTTGAGTGTTCACTTGAGGTGCTTGCTTTTCAGGATCGAACCAACCCGATGGATCCATTCAACTGATTGGGGATTTTTTTTTCTCGTTTCAACCAGTGCACCACAACTGGTCAAAGGCTGTGGTATGTGCTTTCCTGTCTGTGGGAAAGTGCATATAAAAGATCCCTTGCTGCATTAGGAAAATGTAGTGGGTATCCTCCGATGACTACGTGTCAGAAATACCAAATGTTTGACATCCAATAACCAATGATTAATTAATCAATGTGCTCTAGTGGTGTCGTTAAACAAAACAAACAAACAATTATTATCGGGAAGGAAAACCGTGGTTGTTTAACAGCCAATTTAATAAACAAACTACAGCTACTTGGTATCTGACAGAATGAAAATCTACTGCTGCCACAGAGGTTACTACTGTTACATAATACAGACAGGAAACGTTTTTTTTGTTTAACGACACCATCGGCTATTGGATGTCAAACATTTGGTAATTTTGACGTCTTAGAGAGGAAAGCTGCTACATTTTTCCATTAGTAGCAATAGATCTTTTATATGCACCATCACACAGACAGAATAGCACACACCATAGCCTTTGATATACCAGTCTGGTACACTGACTCGAATGAGAAATAGCCCAATGGGCCCACCGATGAGGATCGATCCTAGACCAACCGCACATCAAGCGAGCTCTTTACCACTGGGCTACGTCCCGCCCTACAGACAAGCAGCATGTGCCACAACCTTTAATAAAACAGTTGTGAAAACCCACTGGGCCTACCTCGGGCGATCGCTCCAGCACTGAGCTATTTCCACTTCTCCTCAGAAATATCTATGCTAAACAAATAACATATTTATAATTTAGTGAATGTTTACAACTCTTACTGGTGTTGAATGATAATGACAGTGCAATGGCAAATAATTTAAAAAAAAGAAAAGATTTACAATACTCACAATATCCGGACAGATGCCCTGAAAATAAAACCAAAAGAATTATATATATATCTATATCTATATATATCTATATCTATTGGATTAATATGCGATAAAGATCACATTTTATTTATTAAGACCGTACTAAAACATTATTCTTTGTGCCTGAAATTAATAAAACAACCTCATAAATAAACTCCACAGATTTTTGTTTTTTAAAATTAAAAAAAAAGAAGAAAAAAATGTTTTATTTAACGACGCACTCAACACATTTTATTTACGGTTATATGGCGTCAGACATATGGTTAAGGACCACACAGATTTTGAGAGGAACCCGCTGTCGCCACTACATGGGCTACTCTTTCCGATTAGCAGCAAGGGATCTTTTATTTGTGCTTCCCACAGGCAGGATAGCACAAACCATGGCCTTTGTTGAACCAGTTATGGATCACTGGTCGGTGCAAGTGATTTACACCTACCCATTGAGCCTTGCGGAGCACTCACTCAGGGTTTGGAGTCGGTATCTGGATTAAAAATCCCATGCCTCGACTGGGATCCGAACCCAGTACCTACCAGCCTGTAGACAGATGGCCTAACCACGACGCCACAGAGGCCGGTTTTAAAAAATAAAGTATTGAAATGGTGCAATGTAAGTTGAAACAAACTTACCAAGTCCGAAAACGGCATGTCTTGCTGTGGCACTATCAGACCACATACACTGTAATACGAAAATTTCAAAGCAATTCATGTACTCTGATATACTAAATTTACTAAAAATATATTTGAAAACAACTGTAGTCAACAAATGAAAATTCATGGAGGATAAAAACAGGTAAGATCTGTCATAACAACTATACCTAATAAATATATAAACCAGTTCAAAGATCATTCAGTGAAAATGTCTTTACACTTATTTCTAACAATAAGCAGACCACAGTAACAATATGTACTTATTTGACAAGAAAGTAGAATTAATAATAAAAAAACAAGAACAAAAAACAAAAGAAAAAGAATAACACCACCCTCACACACAGCTTCATCTATGGTTCTTAGACATACGATTATTGTGAAATCTGAGCTAAATGGTGAAAGAAGGAACAATCAATTATTATTATTATTTTCAACAGCAGCTTGGCCATAACATCAGACAGCACACACTACTAGTTTTACAACAGACCCAGTGTACACACCCTTTCTTCTACCTAAAACATCACAGAACAGCACATACCATCAGTTTTACAACAGACCCAGTGTACACACCCTTTCTTTTACCCATCATATCAGACAGAACAGCACATACCACTAGTTTTATAACAGACCCAGTGTACACACCCTTTCTTTTACCCAAAACATCACAGAACAGCACATACAACTAGTTTTACAACAACAGACCCAGTGTACACACCCATTCTTGTACTCAAAATATCAGACAGAACAGCACATACCACCAGTTTTACAACAGACCCAGTGTACACACCCTTTCTTTTACCCAAAATATTAGAACAGCACATACCATCAGTAATACAACAGACCCAGTGTACATACCTTTTCTTTCACTCAAAAATATCAGACAGAGCAGCACATACCACCAGTTTTACAACAACAGACCCAGTATACTCACCCTTTCTTTTACCCAAAACATCAGACAGAACAGCACATACCACCAGTTTTACAACAGACCCAGTGTACACACCCTTTCTTTTACCCATAACATCAGACAGAACCGCACATACCACCAGTTTTACAACAAGACCCAGTGTACACACCCTTTCTTTTACCCATAACATCACACAGAACCGCACATACCACTAGTTTTACAACAAGACCCAGTGTACACACCCTTCTTTTACCCATAACATCACACAGAACCGCACATACCACTAGTTTTACAACAAAAGACCACTGTAGACACCCTTTCTTTCACCCAAAACATCACACACCACTAGTTTACAACAACAGACCCAGTATACACACCCTTTCTGCCCGTGCCGACTGCTGAACTTGTCTCCTATTTCGGGACGTCTCGTCTGACGCTGTAGGATCTTTATCAAGAACGCCTCATCGGGATTTGCCGTTATCAAAACCTTCTCGATATAGGAAGGTTCAGGAGCCTTGTACCTAAAATAATCATCAACAAGTTTGTTTTATTTAACGACACCACTAGAGCACATTGATTTTTTATCTTATCATCGGCTATTGGACGTCAAACATGTGGTCATTCTGACACTGTTTTTCAGAGGAAACCCGCTGTTGCCACATAGGCTACTCTTTTACAACAGGCAGCAAGGGATCTTTTATTTGCGCTTCCCACAGGCAGGATAGCACAAGCCATGGCCTTTGTTGAACCAGTTATGGATCACTGGTCGGTGCAAGTGGTTTACACCTACCCATTGAGCCTTGCGGAGCACTCACTCAGGGTTTGGAGTCGGTATCTGGATTAAAAATCCCAAGGCTTGGAGTGGATCCGAACCCAGTACCTACCAGCCTAACCACGACGCCACTGAGGCCGGTCTAAAATAATCATCAAAACATAATGGTACTGGTATTCATTTAAGACCAAGCAACTGAAACACCACAGTAATGTGTGTGTCTGTTTACACTGGGATACATAGATTGTATTTTGACAGAACTAGTGTAGAATTAACAACAGATCAAGGTGTAAGTTACATGTACATATCCTCAAAATTAAGTCAATAATTAACAACAGATCAAGGTGTAAGTTACATGTACATATCCTCAAAATTGAGTCAATAATTAACAACAGATCAAGGTGTAAGTTACATGTACATATCCTCAAAATTGAGTCAATAATTAACAACAGATCAAGGTGTAAGTTACATGTACATATCCTCAAAATTGAGTCAATAATTAACAACAGATCAAGGTGTAAGTTACATGTACATATCCTCAAAATTAAGTCAATAATTAACAACAGATCAAGGTGTAAGTTACATGTACATATCCTCAAAATTAAGTCAATAATTAACAACAGATCAAGGTGTAAGTTACATGTACATATCCTCAAAATTGAGTCAATAATTAACAACAGATCAAGGTGTAAGTTACATGTACATATCCTCAAAATTAAGTCAATAATTAACAACAGATCAAGGTGTAAGTTACATGTACATATCCTCAAAATTGAGTCAATAATTCCTGTGTAAGGCAAATTATTACACTGTAACTTCTATCTGGTTAACAAATCAATATGGACAATCTGAAAACAAGGAAGGAAGGAAATGTTTTATTTAACGATGCACTCAACACATTTTATTTACGGTTATATGGCGTCTGATATATGGTTAAGGACCACACAAATATTGAGGAAGGAAACCCGCTGTCGCCACTTCATGGGCTACTCTTTTCCATTCGCAGCAAGGGATCTTTTATATGCATCATCCCATAGACAGGGTAGTACATACCACGGCCTTTGATATACCAGTCGTGGTGCACTGGCTGGAACGAGAAATAGCCCAATGGGTCCACCGACAGGGATCGATCCCAGATCGACCGCGCATCAAGCGAGCGCTTTACCACTGGGCTACGTCCCGCCCTATCTGAAAACAAAGTACTTAAATAAAACCAAAGTATCCAACCATTATAATTTATAGGATTAAATTTACAACAGTGTGTTAATTTCGACACCTACATCACAGAAACATACATGCATTCTACAATGACTACATTAATTTTACACCAGTCCTGTATAATTCAATTTTGTGATACCCACATAAAAATAACCCCATACCTGAAGATGAGAGAATAAAGTGGTAACTCACATGACCGGGACGTCCCTGTATTCTGGTTGCAGGGGCGGCTGACCGGCAGCACTCTGTAGCTGGGTCATGGTAACGGTTGGCATGTACTTGTTGATCATCACCTGCTTGTTCTCCACACGTTCACCTTTACAAAATACAGTGTAATGGAAAAGAAGGAAATGTTTTATTTAATGATGCACTGAACACATTTTATTTACGGTTATATAAAAGTAAAGTTTGTTTTATTTAACAACGGCACTAGAGCACATTGATTTTTTATCTTATCATCGGCTATTGGACGTTAAACATATGGTCATTCTGACACTATTTTTTAGAGGAAACCCACTGTCACCACATAGGCTACTCTTTTACGACAGGCAGCAACGGATCTTTTATTTGCGCTTCCCACAGGCAGGATAGCACAAACCATGGCCTTTGTTGAACTAGTTATGAATCACTGGTTGGTGCAAGTGGTTTACACCTACCCATTGAGCCTTGCGGAGCACTCACTCAGGGTTTGGAAAGAAAAAGAAAGAAAGAAATGTTTTATTTAACGACACACTCAACACATTTTATTTACGGTTATATGGTGTCAGACATATGGTTAAGGACCACACAGATTTTTGAGAGGAAACCCGCTGTCGCCACTACATGGGCTACTCTTCCGATCAGCAGCAAGGGATCTTTTATTTGTGCTTCCCACAGGCAGGATAGCACAAACCATGGCCTTTGTTGAACCAGTTATGGATCACTGGTCGGTGCAAGTGGTTTACACCTACCCATTGAGCCTTGCGGAGCACTCACTCAGGGTTTGGAGTCGGTATCTGGATTAAAAATCCCATGCCTCGACTGGGATCCGAACCCAGTACCTACCAGCCTATAGACCGATGGCCTACCACGATGACACCGAGGCTGGTCACTCAAGGTTTGGAGTCGATATCTGGATTAAAAATCCCATGACTCGATTGGGATCCGAACCCAGTACCTACCGAGGCCGGTTTACGGTTATATGGCATCAGGCATATGGTTAAGGACCACACATGGGCTACTCTTTTTGATTAGCAGCAAGGGGTCTTTTATATGCACCATCCCACAGACAGGATAGCAAAAACTTAAACCATTGTAATTTGTTTTTTATTACATACCTTCAATCTTACTATAGTAATAAAGACAATTCTGACCGTGCAATATTTTTTATTATTATTGAACATGTGTGTGATACAAAATCTTGCATGTGTAGTGCGACATGTATGTGTTCATCCGTATGACGTCAAGTCCCTCTATTTCTCACTCCAGCCAGTGCACCACGACTGGAATATCAAAGGCCGTGGTATGTGTTATCCTGTCTGTGGGATGGTGCATATCAAAGATCCCTTGCTGCTAATCGAAAAAAAGTAGCCCATGAAGTGGCAACAGCGGGTTTCCTCTCTCAATATCTGTGTGGTCCTTAACCATATGTCTTATGCCATATAACCGTAGATAAAATGTGTTGAGTGCTTCATTAAATAAAACTTTCCTTCCTTCATATCCCTAGCCAGGAATGACATCATGTTCCTAGTCAAGACTCAGGGTTCCGTCGATTCCATAAAATTGAACCAACTTTCCAGACGAAGTAAGTTGTGTTATTTAATTAAACTTTAGTTAATCATAACAGAAAAAGGTAGTATGTAATAAATACAGAACCACATCCCAGCTGTTTTCCCCATGTTATTTATTGCACTCGTTTATAATGCGCAAGATTTATACCACTTAACCAACAGGGCAAAACAACTACCGTATATTGCTGTGTATTAGCCGACTCCTTGGATAAGCCGACCTCTTAGTTTGACCCTAGATATCTAGTACAAAATCATTGGCCTTGTGTATAAGCCGAAGTCATCTTTTGTCCATGCAGCTGTATGTTGTATCGATTTCAATAATACTGTCAACAAATAGACTTGTGCTTTTCTTGTTCATTATATTTGTTTTCCTTTTAATTATTACAAACACAGTAATCCAGATCGCAATCAATGCGGCAATGCTAACATCTACCAAGCCGTGAAAAATAATTTAGAACTGATAAAGCATAACAGAAAAATAAATAATTCAAGCTGTAACAACATATCACTGCACACAAGTACTTAATTTATTCACTGGACAGCAAAAAGTAAAATCATTGAGGAATGTTTAATCCCCCACCACACACACAGAAACAAAAGATCATGCGGACCGTGACTGCAGCTGTTCACTATATATGGTATGGTCATGTGACAATAGTGGGAGTAATTATAGTCCTGAAATTCATGTTATGTTTTTTCAGTCGGTAATGTTAATAATGAGCTTAATTTATTTATGGCATTATACTTTACAGTTTAATGCACCCTCCCAACAAAACAATAATATTAGAAATACGATACTTGTTTGAAGAAAAAACAGCGTTTTGTATCTTAAATTTGCTATATGAAAGACTGGTCCCAGCACAGGTCAACAAAGATGGCGGACAGTTGGAAAGAATACGTTTTTACCATTGAAATGACAATAAAACAAGTAATTTTTTATTATTATTCATCAAACTTATAATGCATTCAAGAACAAAAAACTGCATAATATTGCATGATGGGGTGTTTTATTTATACTGTGCACAAATTATTGTTACATAATCTGTGAAAGGCTAAGGGTCTGATCAAAATTTATAAGTCACAGTCGGGAGTATTTTTGATTAGAATTTTATGCTCCAATTTGTTGCCTCCATGTATAAGCCGACTCTCTTCTTTTGGAAAGTGTTTCTAGACTTCAAAAGTCGGCTAATACACGCTAGTATGTGGTTCTGTCTATATATTACATCTTTGAAGAATAAAATCTGTTCTGAATTCTTAAATATTATATAGCACATGCCTACTAATAAATTAAAAAATGATTACCTGGAGCACAGATCCCATCAGAGTCCAGAATTTCATGACGCCATATTGGTTTGCGTGTTGTAGCGTCCACCAGCGGTCCCATCACCTTGTCAAATGTCTGGTTGGCATAGCGCTTCAGTGTACAAGCTTGCTTTCTGTAGACAAGGCATCGACCAAACCCTAACCAAGATAAAACAACAATATGTAATGACACTACAAATTGTTTAACCAGTGGCTAATACTATCTCATGGTCCATTCCTTGATGTGGTGAGGTAATGTACATGTCTCATTGACTCTGAGAGCTATGCCAGCTGGAGCATCAGCTCCTGGTAGGGTCATCCAAGCTGGACTGGTCATACGGTAGAGACTAGACTAAAATGGACCGGACAGACAGAGGACGTGAGTCAAGAAAGACAACTGTCTTGGACAAGCAAACTCCAAAATCAAAACTGGGCTGGAGTTTCTCAGAATCCTAGTACGGACTCTCTCCTAAGAGAAGGAAAACTCCAAACTCAAACCAAGTCCACTGAAGTCAGAGTACAGAAGCTATGCATAAGCATTAGCGTGGAAACCGAAAGGAAATGTCTGTACATGTACCAAGCTCTACGATCATCGGTGTCTAACATTATATAATATAATAAGGATAACCAATACCATTAGGATAGCTTTTTTATTGTTGTGAAGCATGGCACTGTTAAATAGTCGCATACTGAAAGACAAGCAGTGGGCAGTGCTAGTCTGACATAGCCAATAACATTCTGACCAGTATAGTTACTGTCAATTATGCTACCAACCACCACTTGGAATAATATTTAATGTGAAAAATTTCATGACTATTAAACTTTGATATGTTATTTCTGAATGGTGGATTTTTTTTTTTACCAGATCAAAGAGACAAGCACTACCAACTATATCTCTGTCAGTATGAGACTATTTAACAGGGCTGTGCTCTGTGCTTAGTGACAACTGGGACATTGTTACTCGAGGACCGCCAAATTTATTTGTGCAATCCATAAACAGACCTCTATAAAAGTCATTAGCTGAAACTGAAAACAAGGCCTTTGTACGTGGTGAGATGCTTGGTAGTGAAGTGTTAGTAATGGACATACCTCTGTCTAACGAAGCCCTGTTGAGGATCAGAGCATCTTCAATGTCATAACCACTGAAACTCATCACCGCCACGGTGGCATTCTGTCCAGCAGGAAGCTTGTCAAAGTTGATTAACTCTATTGTCTACAAGGGAAAGTTTATTGATGTCTTATTGACCACTGACATATTAAAACAGAGGAGAGAAACATGTTGCGAGCGGAACAAATGACTGAAGAATACGTGCATTTGTGTGTGCGAGTGTGTATGAGAGAGAGAGAGAGAGAGAGAGAGAGAGAGAGAGAGAGAGAGAGAGAGAGAGAGAGAGAGAGAGAGAGAGAGAGAGAGAGAGACAGAGAGAGAGAGACAGAGAGAGAGAGAGAGAGAGAGACACAGACAGACAGAGAAAGAGAGAGACAGACAGAGAAAGAGAGACAGACAGACAGACAGAGAGAGAGAGAGAGAGAGACAGAGACAGACAGAGGAAGAGAGAGTGAGAGAGAGAGTGAGAGAGAGAGAGAGAGAGAGAGAGAGAGAGAGAGAGAGAGAGAGAGAGAGAGAGAGAGAGAGAGAGAGAGAGAGAGAGAGAGAGAAGAGAGGCAGAGAGACATTAAGACATTTACAAAGGGGGAGGGGTAGATGATAAAATAATAATAATAATTTCTGCTTCTCAACAAAATTGGACAGTAATCGTGTTGTTTTATCATGACAAACAGAAATAGTAATATTTCCCTTGAAATGTAATAGAAAACCTGAAGAAAAAACATTTTGAATTAGTTTTACCTTTGATTTGACAAGAGGTGCATGGGGGTAGACTAGGTTGTACAACAGTGTATCAATTCGGTTTCTCTGGTTGTACCCAATGGTTCCTGACAAAATGAAAGCAAAGAGATGATATGCAAACAAATCAATGTCCACAATCAAAGAAATCTATGTGAGCTTAAGATCAATTTGATATATACCACTGAACCAGTCACAAGTGCTGGATCACCCTCCTCAATCAGCTGTTGGAATGGAAAAACTGCTCAGCTGTTGGAATGGAAAAACATACTTAAAGAATGAAAGAAATATTTTATTTAACAACACACTCAACACATTGTATTTATGGTTATATGGCTTCAGACATATGGTTAAGGACCACACAGATATTGAGAGAGGAAACCTGCTGTCGCCACTTCATGGGCTACTCTTTTCAGCAAGGGATCTTTTATATGCACCATCCCACAGACAGGGTAGTACATACCACGGCCTTTGATATACCAGTTGTGGTGCACTGGCTGGAGCAAGAAATAGCCCAATGAGCCCACCAACGGGGATCGATCCCACACCAACCGCACATCGAGCGAGCACTGTACCACTGGGCTATGTCTCGCCCCCTACTTAAAATAATGTCCTATAATTCTTAAAATTTATGAGATTAAAATCAATTGTATGATTATATCTAATGTACTTTAAAATATTTGCCTACAGAAAATGCTAAGTTGTAAGTTTGTTAATAAGACAGGAAAAAAGGGTTTAAAGCAGAGAAATGTATGTCCTGTTCTGGGATGATTTCCATCAAACAGCCAAAGTAATTGTTCCTTTGTTCAGAAAATCACTTGGCCAACCCCCCCCCCCCACCCCCAAAAAAAAAGAAAGAAAAAAAAATGAAAAAAGTTCAAATCAGCACATTGTGTCTTATGTATCTGGTTTAAAAAGGCGCACATGAATAAGAATAAAGCTACTGATCGTGGTCCATAAAGTTATTATTACCTTTTTTCCCACACTATCACAGTAACACTAGAAACAATCATTAAACCAGTTGTTCATACCCATGGCTTGTTTGCCCATAGCACATTGGTAGGTGTTTCTGGGCGACTGGTTGTGGTGAGGATATGGAATAAGTCCAGCGCACACGCCAAGAATAGTGAAGGGCTCAATTTCCAGGTGGGTTGTAGTGCTGTAATAATAAAATAACAACAATATTATAATAATAATTAAAACTCACAGTACAGTCACAAACACAATTAGCATTTGGCCAACCTGCTAAAAATTAATGTGCTATAAGCTAACTAACTAAAAAAAAAATCCTTGAATGCAATGTTATATAAAAGGAAGAGAAAAATTGATTTTTATTTAACTGTGGTATAATAGTCTCAATTTTCAAAAATAATTCCAATTTTTACTATGATAGGACTGAATCATCTTAATGTAAGCATTGTTGTTTTCTATCTTAACCAATACATCAAGACTGGTTTCTTAAATGTCATCATTTGTAGCTGGTTTCTTCTTTGCACTCAGGATGAAGTGTTGCAATTACATACGTTAGAAACCTAATGGCTGCTAGTGAGAAGATGTGTCACGTTTCATTAATCAACTCTGTCACAATTATTTTATGCAACAAAAAAAAAGAATTGAAAAAAAAAGAAAGGAAAAATATGAAGAGCATTCTATCCGTAAACTAATTCCTATACCCAGTTCATTTCAGGTTTACAAGATATGCAACATATATCAGTCTGTAAAACACAAATATTTTGATTAACTACAGAATGTAGTTGGAGAAACAAGGACTGTGATGTGGAGGTGGACAGCAAAAGAAGTTGAAAGATGGAAGTTGCTGCCAGATCAGGTAAAAAACAAGATGGTGTGAAAGGAAAGGGGAAAGAGGGATACTGCAAAACAAGTCACCTTGTGATGTGTTTCTCATACAGGGCAACCATGCAGTCGTTTTCCTCATTCACATCAAGATACTCTACCAATCCTTCCTTTAGGAAGTCTTCAAAACTCCTGAAAGTTAGACATACCTCACCACATTATACATCATTTACTAACTGCAAAATACAATCAGACAAGACAGTTTAATAAATTTATGTTATCTCAACATGTGGTTATAGTGAACTACCTTCATCCAACATACAATGTTTTTGCTATGTTCTTTAATACTATTAAACATGAAACCATGGAACAGTGCTCTGCTTTTAACTATTCAAAACAAGAATATTGGTTTATGTGATATAGTATAGTAACTATAGCCCAAGGATTTCAAGGAATGATAGATATATTAAAAAATATATAATATGTGGATGATTAATGATTAAATAATTAAACAATACATGAAATTGCAGTTTTAAATCATGATGCAGGAACACTTCGTCAGCTTTCAGCATGATATAGAAGTACAGGAGTCATAAATTGATATCTAAATTTGTCAGAAAAATGTTCCTGTGTACAAAATAAAATGGTCTCAAGCAACTGTGAAGTCTGTAAACAGTTTAGACTTGTGTAGACGCATCATAATTGTGCAATTCATCTCATATTGTTTTCAAATTACCAAGAAATAATTTACAATAAATTATATAAATGTAAACTTTATGCAATGCATTCCCAGGAATTCTTGTTTCGTGGGGGCGGGACGTAGCAGAAGTGGTAAAGCACACGCCTGATGCACGGTCGGTGTAGGATCGATCCACGTCGGTGGGCCCATTGGGCTATTTCTCGTTCCAGCCAGTGCACCTCGACTGGTATACCAAAGGCCGTGGTATGTGCTATCCCGTCTGTGGGATGGTGCATATAAAAGATCCCTTGCTATTAACGAAAAAATGTAGCGGGATTCCTCTCTCCGACTGTGTCAAAATGACCATATGTTTGACATTCAATAGCCGATGATTAATAAATCAATGTGCTCTAGTGGTGTCGTTAAACAAAATAAACGTTTTTTATCTTGTTTTATGTTTACAAATATTAATAAAGATCGTGAAAGTGTTCTAGCACAACAAACCTGAAGCCCTTGATTAATAAATCAATGTGCTCTAGTGGTGTCGTTAAACAAAATAAACGTTTTTTATCTTGTTTTATGTTTACAAATATTAATAAAGATCGTGAAAGTATTCTAGCACAACAAACCTGAAGCCCTTGATTAATAAATCAATGTGCTCTAGTGGTGTCGTTAAACAAAATAAACGTTTTTTATCTTGTTTTATGTTTACAAATATTAATAAAGATCGTGAAAGTATTCTAGCACAACAAACCTGAAGCCCTTGATTAATAAATCAATGTGCTCTAGTGGTGTCGTTAAACAAAATAAACATTTTTTATTTTGTTTTATGTTTACAAATATTAATAAAGATCGTGAAAGTGTTCTAGCACAACAAACCTGAAGCCCTTGATTAATAAATCAATGTGCTCTAGTGGTGTCGTTAAACAAAATAAACGTTTTTTATCTTGTTTTATGTTTACAAATATTAATAAAGATCGTGAAAGTATTCTAGCACAACAAACCTGAAGCCCTTGATTAATAAATCAATGTGCTCTAGTGGTGTCGTTAAACAAAATAAACATTTTTTATCTTGTTTTATGTTTACAAATATTAATAAAGATCGTGAAAGTGTTCTAGCACAACAAACCTGAAGCCCTTGATTAATAAATCAATGTGCTCTAGTGGTGTCGTTAAACAAAATAAACGTTTTTTATCTTGTTTTATGTTTACAAATATTAATAAAGATCGTGAAAGTATTCTAGCACAACAAACCTGAAGCCCTGAGACAGTTCCTCTATATGCTGGTTGGTGACGAGTGGCCTGCTCTTACTTACAATGATATACGGCCTAAAACATGAGAGAAAAAAAAAAAAAAGAGAGAGAGACCTGTTTAATGTCCAAGCAATGTCTGATTAATTTTTATTTCTATGCATTGTAATGCTTTTATTTGTAACGTCAAAATAGCACAATTCAAGAAATACACGTATACAATAATGTGGTAGTTAAGTACATGACTGTACATTACTGTAATCAGGTAAAAAAAAACTTTTAATTTTATCTGAACCAAATCATAGATACTAATTACTGAAACTGGATATAGGAGTGAGACATAGCCCAGTGATAAAACGCCTGCCTGATGTGTGGTTGGTCTGGGATCGATCCCCGTCAGTGGGCTCATCATTGAGGCATTTTCTCATTTTAGCCAGTGCACCACAACTGATGTATCAAAGGCTGTCATATGTGCTATCCTGTCTATCAAATAGTGCATTATAAAAGAGCCCTTGCTACTAATGGTAAAATCTCTAAATCTATATCAAAATTACCAATGTTTGACATCCAAAAGTGCTCTAGTGCTGAAACCAGATATGGTGATAATATATTACAATCAGAAGAATTAATGCAATTATTATGGACTACCTGCAAACTCGTCCACCATCCGATGATATGTAAATACACCGATGACAGTGGTTGGGGAAGATGGACACGAACTCACTGATGTAGCCCGCCCTCCTCATGATACGGAATGTCCTGATCAACCGCTCATAGTCTCGAATCACGCCAAGAATATTACCTGAAAACAACCAAAGCTATACAGTGATGCTATTAGCTTTCCAAGAGAGAGAAGAAAAAATAATAACTTTAGTGACAGAATTCTGAAATGTACTCCTATAGGGATAATTTTTAATGTTTTATTTAATGACGCACTCAACACATTGTATTTACAGTTATATTCTTTCTTTTTTCAATAATATTTATTTCTGTTCATATTTAAATTGCAAAAATATATTACTATCGCAATATGTATGTATTTTGGAGAAGGCTTAGTAAGTTGTGTAACTTGTGCCTAATCCAGTTGTTCTTTAAAAAGCAATAAAATATGTTTCAATCAACAGATACTGACAGAGGAAACCCACTGTCGCCACTTCATGGGTTACTCTTTTCGATTAGTAGCAGGGGATCTTTTATATGCACCGTCCCATAGACAGGATAGTACATACCACAGCCTTTGTTACACTAGCTGTGGAGCACTGGCTGGAACGAGAAATAGCCCAATGGGTCCACCGACGGGGATCGATCCTAGACCTACTGCACATCAAGCAAACACTTTACCACTGGGCTATGTCCCGCCCCCTTATAGGGATCATACAACTATTGAAAAAAGCACGCCTTTTATTTTATTTTACTGGAGCCAGAACTGATTTCACTGTTGGGGTTATGCAACTGAAAGGGGTTGAGCAACTCCCATAATAATGGTGTCAAAAGAAAGGATTAATTTCAAAATTTAGAACTGAATATCAGATCGTATCTTGTGTAGCCTATACGTCACTTCTGTTTTTGGATCCTTTGAAGTAAAGAGTCGTAATATTTCAAAATCCTATTCTTTTTTTTTCAAAGGTAAAAAATTGAACAGGCAACCCACTAGAGTAAAAAAGAAATGTTTTACTTAACAATTTGTAATTATGGTTATAAGGTAAAATGGACATATTTTTAACGAGGTGCGTATGTGCGGACCGTTGATGAAGACGAGGTAGACGTATGGACTGGAGACCTCCTCGCCACTTAGCAGCTCGATGTCCTCCACGCCCAGGTTGAACGCCAGACGGAGCAGTGGTGACTCGTCCATGTCGGTCGTGATGTGAGTCATCAGGGCCAGGTTCTTCACCAGGCCACATGACTGAAAACAGACGCACCAAATTAAACGAAGGAAGGAAGGAAACGGTTTATTTAACGACACACTCAACGCATTTTATTTACGGTTATATGGCGTCAGACATATTGTTAAGGACCACACAGATATTAAATGGAGGAAACCCCCTTTTGCCACTTCATGGGTTACTCTCTTCGATTAGCAGCAAGGGATTTTTTATGTGCACCATCCCTTAGACAGGATAGCACATACCACAGCCTTTGATGTACTAGTCGTGGTGCACTAGCTGGAGCTAGAACTAGCCCAATGGGCTCACTGATGGGGATCGATCCCAGACCGACTGCGCATCAAGCGAGTGCTTTACCACTGGGCTATGTCTCGCCCCCAAAATAAAAGAGTTTGTTTTGTTTAACCACACCACTGGAGCACACTGACTAATTAATCATTGGCTATTGGATGTCCAATATTTGATAATTCTGACACGTCGTCGTCATCAGAGGCATTCTCTGTGGGAAGAACTATTGATGGGTTTCACTACATCATAAATAGTTCTACAGGTATAATAATAAAATAGTACATGATTAATTTGTGTTTGTTTTGTTTATCGACACCTCTAGAGCACCTTGATATATTAATCATCGGCTATTGGATGTCAAACATTTGGTAATTCTGACATGTAGTCATCAGAGGAATCCCGCTACATTTTGCCTAATGCAGCGAGGGATCTTTTCTATGCACTTTCCCACAGACAGGAATGCACATACCATGGCATTTGTCCAATTGTGGTACACTGGTTGGAATGAGAAAAAACAATCAACTGAATGGATCCACCAATGTGGTTCAATCTTGCGATGCGAGCACCTCAAGCGAGCACTCAACCGACTGAGCTAAATCTCACACCCATGAAATAAAATAACCTTTTTACACTGAAACCAATAGTAGGCAATAAAATGATATTTTTTTAATATTGAAATCAGTGACACAAAATTATTTTAAAAAAACCTAATTGTATTTCGTGTCACTGGTTTCAGTATAAGAGAGTTACTAATTCAATTTTGTGTTGCTGGTTGCACTATTAAAAGAAATAACTTTCTTATACTGAAACCAGTGACAGAAAATAAAATTAGGGTTTCTTTTTTTAATCTATACTGAAATCAGTGACAAAAATAAACTTAGGGTTTTTTTAATACTAAAACGAGTGTCACAATTTTTTTTATATATATAAACTGAAACCAGTGTCACAAAATAACATTATCTTTTTATTCTGAAACCAGTGACATAAAATAAAATTATTAACTTTTTTATACACTTGGGGTCAAGTTTATGAAAGGTATTTATTGTTAAGTTATATAACTTTAAAAAAAAGCCATGTATATTTAATAATGTATGATAAAAGCAGGTGTTTCGATGCAATTACACATCTTATTTCATTTATGTTAGCACCTTATACTTAAGGAAGCAGTTTCTGCCAGAAAGAAATTCTTGGGTATGGCACAATGGAATTGAATGCAACTACAGTCACCAGGGGGTATTGGGGGCATCCCCCAGAAAGAAAATGAGTCATTAATTTTGTCAAAATGTTAACTTAAAAAAAAAAAAAAAAATTGGGTATGGCACCATACCCGTTTTACCCTCTGGCAGAAACCCTGGGAAGTTATTTTCATCCTTGTAAAATATAATGGTAAATTAAAATTACCGAATTGATTTTTTTTTAAATATGCATGACAAGTAGGGTTGTGATGTTTAGCAGATTCACTAAACAGGGACGCACAGGTGAAAATGTGCTCCCACCCCTCAAAAGTGAAAATCAGCTGGCGTGTCAGTGATAGCGAGCTGACTTACCTCTCCTTCTGGTGTGTCAGAAGGACAGAGGAGACCCCACTGTGATGGCTGGAGAGATCTCGGACCACTCACTTTCCTTGTCTTCTCAAACTACAATCACAAACATGTCACAAATTATTATGTGAACTACAGTCCATCATCAAATTAAATTTTAAAATAATGTAAGATGTTATGTTCAATATTAGGCCAAAAAAAAAGGTTGGCCTCTGGTCAGACCAAAGTTCCAGAATTGATGCAGTGATGCAGCTTTTCAAAAAAAAAAAAATTGTTTTTCCTTGGACTACACAGAAAAGGTGGATATATTTTTTTACATCGTTCTCATCTGCCTCGGTCCATCCTCAATGGCCGTCATGACCCCTCCCTTGGCTTGGTACCCGAAATATTTTCCTTTACATTTTCAAAATAGCCCAGGCAATTTTTGTGACTTCAACTTTGGCCCCAAATATTTTTAAAACAAGCCATGCTACTCATTCAGAACAGGACCTGTTTTGGGGGAAAATTTAAAAAAGCTAATAGTCCAAGCCAGCAAACAGACTGTTTTGGCTCCAAATGCAGTTTTATGTCCTAGCAAGAAAAGCCCAGCAAACAATTGACGTGTTACTGCGTGAAATAAAAAAAAAAAAAAATGTTGACCCGCGAGGGTGAAAATCAATATGCGCACTGATCAGAAGGAAGGAAATGTTTTATTTAACGACGCACTCAACACATTTTATTTATGGTTATATGGTGTCAGACATACGGTTAAGGACCACATAGATATTAAGAGAGGAAACCCACTGTCGCCACTTCATGGGCTACTCTTTTCGATTAGCAGCAAGGGATCTTTTATATGCACCATCTCAGAGACAAGGTAGTACATACCATGGCCTTTGATATGCTAGTCGTGGCACACTGATCAGTGACCAGAAATTTATTTTGTTTCACCTTAATAACATTTTAAAACAAAAGTTTATTCACAGCATGTTGTAAAGGTGGGCATTGTTTTATTCCTAGCTATATCATGCCATAGTTATTATTTTCTCCATTCTAGCTAGTGTAAGTTGTGTTGACTGTAAATTAGGTATTAGGTATAATGCTGAAATATTTTCCAATCACAATGAGACTGAGTAACACTGTTCAAGGTGCCACATTCATTCTGTTGTATTCTGAAGTAATGCAATGTTGTCTTCTACCTATTCCTATTAGTTTGGTTTTCTGTAATGCTTTTTGACCCCATGAAAACATTTTAATTTGGCAATTGTATACCAACTTATCATATGGTATCATATTAAAGTCCATATTTAAAATTACAATCTCAAAATATTACTATATATTAATGCAAAATACAAACATAGCTATGATTTTACTAAACTTTATGTTCATTGCAATCAATGGTTATCGTCAACTTCCTTCATAAAACATACAAAGTCTAATAATGCCAGGTGACTAAATACAATGTAGCATAAAACAGTGAAGAATAACACATTAATTAATATGTGTCACAGATATAAATATGGCCAAAGGATATCAAAGAATGGCGTGTAACTGAGAAAATTATCACTAGGCCAGCATGGTTCATAGTATGTTGGGCCAATCTTGCCAGACTACTGTAACACACCTGACTGGATATCCGAGTCATCATTCCCAGGGCAGAGATGTATGACAAGCGAGAGAGGACCTGAGTGACACCAGCCCTCTCCATTTTGAATCTCTTAATGGTCCAGTTGCCCTGAAATAATAAAACAAATCCAGTGTTTAGCACTGATATTACATTAGTATCAGTATCATATGACCCAGTATGTAGTTCTAAAAGTAGTACTGTACCAAAAAGCATCTCACCACATCAACTTTAAATGGAGGATTTGAACGTACGAATTTGTTACCTATGGCAATTTTAAAATGTTTTTGTCATAGGCAAAATGCCTACGGCAATTTTGATCCTGCCTACAACAATTTTAAATCAATATCTTTTGCAACAAATAAAAGTGTTCTGAGAGTACTGCTAAAGCAATACATGTCCCCTACCGGGCCGGACAATTTTACGTATCTCCTAGATTCAAGGGTGATAACTCATGACAAAACTTCAACTTGATCTGTCAAGCTATATACAAACGATAAAGCTATACTCCAGGGCCCATGAAAGAATTGTAGCTAAGGTTAATTGTAGTGACTTACGGTGAATTTGACAACTGACACCGTAAACGTTACAGCCGTTCTACGAACGAATTGTAGCTAAGGTTAATTGTAGCGACTTATGGTGAATTTGACAACTGGCACCGTAAACTTTACAGCCGTTCCACAAAGCAACCTTATGGTAGTCGTAAGTGCCCCTTTAATGATTAAAATATTCTTTACGAAGAAGTACGAATTAGTTAAATAATGAATCAGTTACTGACTTTTCAGAACATCTTAGATGTATTCATTGGTATCGGACATCTAATGAAGTAACTTTGTCAGTTTATTTGCTAAGCGATAATTGCCGAATGCATAAGACATGAGAGTTATCTCCCGTATTTTCGTGTGAAAATTGTATGGCATAGAATACTTTTTCATCGAACGCCGAGTTTTATAAAAGGTATTTGGTATATATTAGATACATTTTTATACAAAAAATTAGTATCCTTCTTAGAAAATGACCAAAATCATCATTTAACTGCCATCTGACAGCTACGTTAGTGGCTTACAACTGCCTCGTACCTATTGTAAATTTTCAGAGTAATTTACAAAGATAGTAAGCTACGCCGCATCATGGAACAGGCTGGCAACTGTAGACAAAAATTAAGGTCGCGATAGTAGGTATTTACGGCGATAGTAGTGCTAAGATCGCTTCGTGGAACGGGGCCCAAGGGCCATAATTCCGTTATAAATAGATAAATCGCCATGAAATCAAACTTGATCTGTAACAGTACGTGATAAATATATACACAAAATATCAGCTCAATATCTAAAGATCTTCTGAAAAAAAAGTTCAAAGTTCTAAGTTCAAGGGCCATAACTCCGTCCCAAATGGGTAAATCATCATGAAATTCAAATTTGATCTGTAATAATACATGATGAAACTATATACAAAATTTCAGCTCAATATATCAAAGGCTTCTGCAAAAAACATCTGGAAAACATATGTGGGACAGACGGATGGATGAACAGACCAACAGACAGACGAATGGATGGAGATGAAATCTAAGTCCCCTCTGGTTGGACTGGTAGGGGACTAAAAACTAAAGTCACCCCCTTAATTGACCGCAATAATTTGTATCCAATGGCAAAACGTTGCCACTGGTAAAGCCTCAGCCCTATGGCAATTCATATCATTATGTTCGAGCTCAAAAACAGAACCCTAAATACTGCCATGCCCTTAACACCATGCTTGAATCTTAATTAAATATAAGCATAAAAATAGTCTATATGACCATCATAAAAGCTGGTAGGACTTACAGTGGAAATAGCGTTCACCAAACCATTAGTTATCTGATCCTGTCGCATGTGTCGCACAATGTCAAACTGGGCAGCTCTTGGTTTTGGGATTGTCATGTCTGCAATTTTTTTCAGCTGAAAATAATCAACAAATCAAAAGTTACATCTCTTTATCAGCTACATCTCTAAAGCAGGTGGGTATTGGTGAACTGTAAAAAAGAGGAAATCTTGAGGAGTCCCGGAAATTCTTGAAATCCTAGGTTAAAATCTGTGCCATCTGACACATTTTGGAGGAAAGAACGATTAAAATGCAGGAAACGCAATGTTCCATGAGAGGAAAACAGCTGATCTGAGCAGAATTCCCACCCATGCTGAAGTGACTTATATTATATAGGCTAACACTGGAGAGCAATTGATACCTATGTAAGGATAAAAAATCAAACAAACAATATCTGTAAATAAGATGTATAAATGAAAACCCTTATTTTTTCATAGTGAACACTAAGTTAGGTGTCCAAAATTGATTTTTTTTTTTTTTTTTTTTAAGGAACTCTGTGATCCTCATTTTCAACAAACTAGAAATTCCAAAACAAGAAATCAGACAGATTTGCAAATGTCTCAACTTTCCAGGATACTCATGACCCACGTGAACTGCGCTACACATGTCTCTGTGTGTCCAAACATATCAATGAAAAATTTCTAATGCAACATTTAAAAATAAAATCTTCAAAATCTAAAGAATTGAGAAAATAAAGTCTCTGATTACCTCCGAGTTAAATTTCTTGAAGAGATCTTCAAACAGCAAAGACAGCAACTGTCCCGCCAGCTCTAACCTCTTGTTGCCATAGTAATCACGGTCATCCAGGTTGACCTTTTTACCTTCAGCGAGAATGATTCGCCGAATCATCAGTGCTAAGTATGTGGCTTTCAGCTTGAAATTCCACTCTACCACCTGGATCAAAAATAAGTAAAGTTTTTTTGTGGGGTTTTTTAAAAAGTGAAAATTAAGTTTTTTTAGTGATTTATTTAGACCTGAAATGCAAAACATAGTAAACATGGTTCAGAACTTTAGAAATACATTTTCAATTTCTTTTAAATACATTTGACATATATTAATTAATTTTATTTTGTATACTCAGGGCTAGCTCTGCCAGTCGGCAAATTCACCAATTGTCAATTTTAAGAACAGTTGGCAAACTTTATTTTAATTTGGCGAAAATAAATGTGTGTAATAATTAATATTTTGTTGGAAATAGCTATGTTTTGCATTTTTAAGATAATATGGCAAATTACCCAGAGCAAGCCCTGATACTGAAGACTCTGTCACATTAGCACTGCTTCAGATATTAATACAATTCATGAATGCACGGAAATGCGTCGTTACATGCATCATCACAGAAACAAAAATCCATTTAACTTCAATTTTCTATTGCACATTTAACACTAAGCTGTATTCGGTTTCTCTGCTAGTTTTTTTTTTTATGTGCTGCTAATTAAGGCAATGTTAAAATCAAGAAATAGGTGTGGTCGTCTGGTTTTCTGCAGTGTGTTTATTACGACTTACAGGAACATGAGCCAACACAACATCATGTAGCACATCTCTGGCCTCATCAACCTTTGTCTTCTTTCCTGCCCACATATTTCTCGTCCGGATTTTATTTCCAAGGTACTTCAAAGCCTTATAAATACAACAGAAGAAAATAAAATTAACACTGATATCTGTTAAGAATTGTTTTTGTTTTATTACAAGAAATGGCATTACACAGGGCAACAGTATAAATTATAAATCAGGGATCGACAAATCCATTAGCACTCAGTCCCGACTAGTGAATTTATTGTCCAGGCTAGTGGAAATTATCAAATGTATTACTATAATACATAGGGCACTAGCCAAAGATTCTGTGAGGGCTAGTGACTTTCTCAAACATTTGTCGAGCACTGTCTAAATGGTTAGCTGACCCTGGCATTACATGGTGCAACAAACAGAACTTACATGTTTGAAGAATAAACCCCCGACTGCTTCATCTTCTTTTGATACATTTCCCTTATTTTTAAAACCAAACTCCATGTGGTTTAGTATGTACAGCCATTTACTAAATGAAGACTGATCTTTTATGTACAGTAACTATAATAAATGATGAATCAGTCTGATTTTTTGTTTTTTAATTTTAAAGTACAGTGAAACCCCTCTAAACCGGACACCCATGGGACCAAGACAAATATCCAGTTATCAGAGGGATCCAGTTTAGAGAGGTTAAATTCTGTCCTGGTTTTTAAAAAAGGGACTCTGTAAAACGTCCGGTTTTGAGGGAATTCCGGTTTGCAGAGGGTCCGGTCTTGAGAGGTTTCACTGTACATGCATTACTCACTTGATTCTGTGTGAACACCTGTGCTCTGTGGCATTCTTCTAGAATCGGCGCCAGTGCTGCTAGAGTATCTTCTTCACTGCCGATCATCTGCGCAATCTCCTGGTCACACTCAACACCCATCGCCTTGAACGCTATTGCCACCGGAATATCCTGTTGATGGGGATAATCATTTGTAACTAGCTACCAAGAGATATTCAATCACAATGTTAACTAAAGATGCTGTTAACACTTATAGCATTGAAATATGAGCCCAATATACAAGTGCCATACAGACGAACCAACAGAACAAGGGGGTAAGGTACTGAGAATGAAGCGAGAGAGATAGAGATATGATAACAGACAGTTAAAGACAGACAGAAGGAATTTTTAACATCCCAGCACAAAAATATATATCAGCCATTGGATATCAAACATATGTTGTGTGTGTATATATATATATATATATACAAGATGGTGGTGAGAGGTGTTGTGAGAGGGAGGGGAGAAAGACGAGAAAATGAGAGAGAGAGAGAGAGAGAGAGAGAGAGAGAGAGAGAGAGAGAGAGAGAGAGAGAGAGAGAGAGAGAGAGAGACACACACACACAGAAAGTTAGTTTGTTTTGTTTAATGACACCACTAGAGCACACTGATTTATGAGACAGAGACAGCGACAGACAGAGAGAGGGAGGGGGAGGGAGAGAGAGAGAGAGAGAGAGAGAGAGAGAGAGAGAGAGAGAGAGAGAGAGAGTGAGAGAGTGAGTGAGTGAGTGAGTGAGGGAGTGAGTGAGTGAGGTGAGGGAGGGAGGGGGAGAGGAGGGAGTTCGAGAGAGAGAGAGAGAGATAGGGGAGAGAGAGAGAGGGAAGAGAGAGAGAGAGAGAGAGAGAGAGAAAGACACAGACAGTTAGTTTGTTTTGTTTAACGACACCACTAGAGCACATTGATTTATGAGAGATACAGCGACACACAGAGAGAGAGAGATTCCCCACCCAAGTCATTATCCAATATATACCTCTGAAAAGGTGTTATGCTTCAGGTAGTACTTTCCATGTTTGACGTTAACATATGTCTTACTCTTTCGTTCATGGGTTGAACTGAAAACATAATGAACATCACTCAGCAAACAATAATAGAAAAAATTAAATAACTACACACCAATACATGGAAGATTAAGTTAGAGCGAACACATAAAAGATATATAAATGTGAAAACAGCTAATCAGATCCAGCATTTGTATTGAGTGGGACAATTAAAAGATACATTAGTTCAAACTAAGGGTAACACTATGACATATCATTAATTTTCTGTTTATCTAATCTGAGATAATACTGACTATTATGGTATGCATGCAGAAAAGGTCATTTGTGAACAAGAGCTATTAAGATATTATCAAGAGTAGTTTTAGTTACACTTGTGAATCGAGAGACTCAATGACTGAATATTCAATAATTCCCTTGCTACATTCATGTCAGGTCAGGTCAGAGTGTTTAACGTGAACATTCAGAGCAAGCTGTTGTAGCGCACGCCTGTCATGGGCACCTGTCATGAACAAGAGCTATTAAAGGGACATTCCCGAGTTTGCTGAATTGTAAGATGTTTCCGACTAATAAAATATTTCTACAAATAAACTTACATATTAAATATATTTCTTGTTTAGAATATCAGTGTCTGTATATTCAATGTGTTTCTGATCGACTTAATATTTGTAAGAAGCTCAAACTGGATTTTGTCTTCAAATAATTTTGTATGTACGAAAATATCTTTTTTAGGAAATAAAATGAAATTTAACCTAGTACAAATATAAGAACGATCAGAAACACGTTTAATATACAGCCATTAATATTTTATGCAGAAAAATATATTTGACATGTAATTACAGTCGTCAAAAAGTCTGTTAGTCGACAACATCTTAAAAATGGAGCAAACTTAGGATTGTCCCTTTAACATATTATCAAGAACAGTTTCAATGAGACTAGAGAATTAAGAGACTGACCTTGTGACTGAACTTGGAGCAGGACATAGCCCAGTGGTAAAGCGCTCGCTCAATACACAGTCAGTCTAGGATTGATTCACGTCGGTGGGCTCATTGGGCTATTTCTCGTTCCAGCCAGTGCACCACGACTGGTATATCAAAGGCCGTAGTATGTACTACTCTGTCTGTGGGATGGTGCATATAAAAGATCCCTTGCTGCCAATCGAAAAAGAGTAGCCCATGAAGTGTTGCGATAGCGGGTTTCCTCTCTCAATATCTGTGTGGTCCTTAACCATATGTCTGATGCCATATAACCGTAAATAAAATGTGTTGGTTGGGTCGTTAAATAAAACATTTCCTCCTCCTTTTTGTGACTGAACATTCAATAATTCTCTTGCTACATTCATGACCAAGAGCTATTAACATATTATCCAGAGCAGTTTCAGTGACCCTAGTGAATCGAGAGACTGACCTTGTGACTGAACATTCAATCGTTCCCTTGTTACTAACATCCACCATCATCCTGTTTTTGGACAGCTGTTCCTGAATCAAGATGACTTTCTCCACACCCCTAACAATGAAATACCCTCCCGGATCCATCGGACATTCGTTCAGCTTGGACATCTCCGACGGACTTTTGTTGTGCAGAACACATTTGGAACTGCGAAGCATAATCGGCATTCTGGAAATAACATAAAATGTTTATTTTAGAAATGATAAAAAATATATTTTGTCACCTCGTACAGACAACACATCAAAATTGGTGACTTGGCTCTCAATATTTTGCCGAGACAGAAAACGGATGCTGATCTCCACCAAGAAGTATTATTTAATTTGACATTGTAAAACTTGACATTTTCTTAAGTACAGGACATAAAATAATAGGAATATATTCACATAACCAAAAAAAATCAACAGACATCAATAAAAAATATGAAATACAATTTACAAAAATATGATTTCAAAAATGATAAGTATTGTTTATAATAACCCATGTAAAATTTGACATTTTCACCACAAAAAATCAACAGACTACATAAAAAAAAAAAATTGAAATACAATTTACAACAATATGATTTCAAAATCAGTCTTTAAAAAACAATAAAAATAAAAAAAATGAATTTACAAAGAAACTGTTCTTGAACAAGACTGATATTCTCTATTTAACATAAAAGCGACTATTTATTAAAAGTGAATCTGAAATCTGCTCTCATCCCACATGTGTGAAGTTGTTTAAAGCCAATGTGGTTATACAAACCGTCCAATGGGCAAGTTGTTCCTCATTATCCTCTGGTTTCCTCTTGTGTACTCTATGTCTACTGTGATTGGGGCAGAGTACGTCATGTCTCGCAGTCGACACTGTTCAAAACACCAGAACAAAATTATCACAAATTATGAAAGAAATAATGATGAAAAGCATGAAAGAAAACCTAACACACTATATATTACCAGCTTCCAAGAAACTGTCCAATTCATGCACCTATAACAATCAGATATGAAGTAAACATTTAAACATTGACAGCTACCTTGATAGTTTACTATCACAACATGTCTTCATGTTAGATGTAACTTACAACTGGCTTTAATATTAAAAAATATACTTTGTAGAAACAAATACTGACTGTGCAACACATTTTCTCCGTATTCCCAAATTAGGGTGAAATAAGCATTTTTGATACAACATTTTTGATTGATAATATTTCATTGCTTAAAAAATGTTTTATGTCTGTTAAATAAATATACAGAACCTCACATACATTGTTTTCGCTTCCTATTTATTGCACAAGTTTATTTTGCGCAAGAATATATACCACAAGACCACATGTGAAGTGCTTATTTATTACATACCTTCTTTTATGTTTTACAAAAACGTTTTTTAATTTAACGTCATAACAAAACTTTGTTAAATCTATGATCAAAACTCCTTTCATGGATTTGCTTAACGTTAAGAATCATACTTGTGACGTCAGTAAATAAAAGGCACTTACTGCAGTAAAAATGAAAAGGGAATTCCCGATTTAAAAGCTCCAGTCCAGATCAAAATAAATTTATCACAGTTTCAAAATGTCTTTATCACTATTATAGTATCATTGAATCGGTATGTAATAACATGGTTCGACAAATCTGCTTGCCCAAATCCTGAGGCTAGTGCATTTTGACACAGGGCTAGTGACAAATGCAAAAACAGTAGCCCGATGGACTAGTGGCTTTAAAAAAAAAAAAAAAAAAAAACCCTGCTAGCTCACAATATTTTTCCTCTACCGATGTACGTTTGATAAATGCTATTCTGACATTGGTCATTGCATAATAACAAATCAATAAGTATATATTAATGTTGAAGTTTTTACATCGTCAATTACAACAATATACACAATACAGACTTTGTTTTCTTTTCACTTTCAAGTTTCATGGACAGGAAACAACCTTAATAAAACGCGTGTTTTGACTGGTTGTACAAGTCACGTGGTAGTAAAATCTCACACATGTAAACAAGGTTTAAAAAAAAGGTGTGAATCGCCAGTCCCAATTAATTAACAGACTAGTATAACTGAAGTACAACCCCACTGTGTTTGTCTTTGCAAAGCGAAAATGAGACAATGGTTTAGGATCAAATATGACAACATAGGGTAGGTCATGCAGTTTAAAAAAAAACCCACCTAAATCATGTACATCAAAAAACAAAGAAAGAAAACCCCCAGGTTATCCCTTCTTCTTTTTTTTTTAGGTACTATAGGGGATGGGTTTCCCGGAAACATCGTTTTCCATGCTTATATAAAGTTTGTTGTTACTGATCAAAAATTTGGGCTAGTGCTTTATTTTGGTGGGATAGTGGAATTTACAAACCCACTAGCCCTGTGGCTAGTGACTTTTAAAACAAATTGTCATACGCTGGTAATAATAAAAGGTATTTCAATGTACACCTGATTCTTTCATGCCAAGTTGTTAAATGATTTAGATGTACTGACCAGACTGGGATCTACAACAGTACTGAACAAACCTCGTGAGGTGAAATTGGCTTGGTTATATTAAAGCCTTCTTCCACATCCGGAGCACCCACATAGATGTTTAGATACCTGGAGAAAAATAATTGCTACCGTTATACATTGGTCTTGTGAATCTATTGTTTAGAGTTAATATTGCTAATTACTTGAGTTAGATATTGAAATAAGCAGAGTTTCTGGAAATCCATATAACATAACAGATTATCACAAAATACAGATCTGGGGGTTTATTCACAAAGGTCTCTTAGGCTCTGCTAGATAACAAAGCATCCTCTTTGCAAGTCTTTTTTGCATTGCACTGCGATATTGCAAAGTTATGAGAGTTTAGTGAATTAGGCCCCTGGTAACCTAGAAGTTCCAACACATGTATCAAGATTACAATTCACATTATTATTATTTTAATGTCCTTCACGGATTCACTCTGGAATGAATTCTGGTTTAGCCAATTTTCAAATATGTAAATTATTAAAATGTGGTTAATTTAAGGAATATTTTATTAGCCAAAGACTATTAATGTGTATAAAAATTAGCAATTGGCTAATTTGGCAATAGTCTGGGTGAGCCCATGTCCTTCAGACATAAACTGATAGTTTGTTATTCATTCATAACATTAATGCATTGTGATCATATTAGTGTTTTTACACTTTTATGTAGGTCTTATATTTGAATATTTAAAAGACAATTAATCAAAGAGTGTATGGTATAAATCTTTGTTTTTAAAACCAGATGTTGTCAACAAGTAGTTCAACCTCCCAAATGTTTCAAGCTTACTTCAAATAGAAATTAGGGTCAGCATCACTTGTGATTTTTTCATTGGCTCTCATGATCTTCTTTATCTGAAAAATAAAATATTCTAGAATATATAACCAAGAACAGTTTTGGCACATATTTTAAATTATTTAATTTATTAGGCAGTGTTACTGTTAGGCAAAACATTGTGTAAACAATGTGTACAATAAATTAGAAACATTTTTAAGTAACATTTTAATTAGCCCAAGTACTCACATGGTAAGAGAGCTAGATGAACATTTGGACAGTTATCCTGCTCTCTTACCGTCAGGGAATATATATCAATATATAGCACTCACTTTCGAGAAAGTTCTGGTTAAATACATACTGTAGTTGCTGGCAGAGATTGCGCAATAGTGATATAGATTTTTCTCTGACAGTAAGGGAGCGTAATAACTGTCCAAATGTTCGTCTAGCTCTCTTACCATCAGAGTACTCAGGTTACACTTCAATATACAAACCTCAAGGTTGATAAAGTAGTTGAATGAATCGATGTGCTGCTTCACTAAACCCTTTACTTTCAGAAATGCTGGTAACAGTTTCCATTTTTCCTAGAACACAAACAAAGCAAACCAAAAACATTAATACAAACTGAATCTACTTACACTCTAGTTATAGATATATAATTATATATAAAAATTATAAGGTACAAAGTTCAATAAAAATTGACATGTATACATGTTGATATATTTTTATTTGTATGATGCAGCATACAGTTGAATCCTGTTGGCTTGAACCCCATCAGTGCTCAAGAAAGTGTTTGTCCCATCGGGTAGATCGACCTAACCATTCGGTCAATGACATGTAAGTGTAACTCAGGACTTCATTTTTAGTTCGAGCGTTGCGGTGTATTCGACCCTTCCGAGTTTGACCCAACGAGAATCTACTGTATATCTATATTTATACAGGACATATATTTTTAATGCAACATTTAAGAAATTCTAGCCGAGCTACATAAAAACATAACATTGATTAGTGTTTGTTAATTGTGCATTTGTTTTTTGTCTTGTATAATAGGCCTATATATATTTAAATAAAGATAAAAATGTGGCTTGTGCCACACCTACCCACACCCCACTAGAGACTGGCCCTCTCACTAGGGATTGTGCACTCAACCCCCTACACACACACAAAATACTTTTCATACAAGGCCCGCTATTTACTAGAACTAACATATTTATGATATTGCCTATGATCTGTTATGACACCAATGGAATTGAAGTGTTGTTTGCAATCATGAAAAAAAAGAAAAGCATGAGTTCGACCTGTACTCCCTTTTCAATGGTTAGGGTTACTTTTAGGGTTAGGGTTTGCCTTTGATATAAAGGGGCATGGGTCACTCTTTCCAAAAAAAACCCACCCAACAACTGAACTGACTGCTCTCGACAAACTCAAATTTTATTTTTTTGGAAACTACTGTCCGGAACAGCGGAAACAGTTTGACCTGTACCCCTCTATATAATAATATCATCAAAGACTCTTAAAGACTGTAACCCTATCCCTAAAACTACCCTAACCACTGAAAGGGGTGTACGGGTCAAACTCACGTTGGAACAGCATGGATATAAATATGATTTAAAATGAAAGAAAACAATATGTTTTGTAAATGTTTCATAAAATCATAAGGACAAAATGTTCCCAACATCATGGAGAAAACATGAATTACCTCCCTTTACCAATTGCATTTGCAGTCACAGTGTCCTATGCGTTATTTTATTGTCTTACAAATTACCTGGACGGTGTTGACAGGTGCAGCAAGCTGCTGCTTGTCCATTTTCATCATTTCTTCAATAGAAGACATTGTACAAATTAAATATCTGTCACAAGTATCGCTAAAATATGTGTTAACACGTGCTGAAAGCAACTCGGTTTACCCAAGCTACCATCTTGAATAATATAACCAGGCAAAGATAACTCTTGCAAACCGAAAAGAAAAGTTGACAGAAACCGCAGATTTGTTGTGGAATTATTGTCATACATAAACTCCAACCAGTAATGTTAATATACTGATGGTCTACAGTCTTTAGTAGGTTACTAGACACCAGTTGATCACAGGTGTAACTACTGTTACTGAACAAAATGTCATCAATGTTGGGATGGGTGGTGTGGGTAGGCCTAAAGCAGCCCATACACGATCAATTGACAATAATATTGATCATTAGTTTGTGATATTGAAGCAAGTTTTTGATTGACATAATATATTGACAGAATCAAACATCGGTAGATATTTATTGAAGGTTTCTCAATACTATTGTGTCGTTTATGGCACTTTGTCAAATTATTGTTCACTATTTCATTCTGAAGCCAGTCATCTAAGGATAAACATGTCCAGGAAGGAAAAAGAAGAGGAGAGAAAATGTCTTCTTCTTTATAAATATAACATTAATAAAATTACCAATCCACTGTCTGCTTTGTTTCTTTTATTTTTATTAAAATATATACTAACTTTGAATTATGTTTTTTTGCAATATTTACTAGTATTTATTTTCCAAAAGCATTTTCTCATATTTACCTATTGATGTCATCATTAATGCAAAATTAGACAAATTAGTATTTTATGAATAAAATGTTAATTATTTAATAATGATTTTCTATTTCATCCATACGAAGAACATTTCGATAATACTTTTTCTTCTGCAGAAACCATTTGGACCATGATTTCCTTTTTAATGTTTTCGCTTATCAAAAGCAAAGACAATAGCTTAGAGCAATGGACATTGGTTAGAGGACAAATGACTTAAAATATTGTATAAATAATTGCGTTGTTGGTGGCCAATAAATATTCATTAATAATATTGTATCAATATTATTGTCAATTAAACTGATCGTGTATGGGCTGCTTAACTGGGTACCGTATTAATTTCTTTTTCTTTTAGTAATACAATTTTATCATAGTGGCATATTGTACATAACAATAAATATATATTTTGTTTTATCTTATCTTTTCTTCAAATATATGTTGGCTAAAAAGTGAAAATTAAATCTCCAGAAATGGGTTTTATAGGGAGTTGAGGGTAGGATGCAGCCCGAGTACTGTGACCTTAAGAGAGTAAAACAGACATTTGGACAGATATTACGCTGTGATGATAGCACAATAATTGTCCAAATGTTCATCTTGCTCACTCACGGTTAGAGTACTCGGGCTAGGTAGGTTAGTACTTAACATATTTAAAATCAATTAGCAATTGCCATTTACCATTTAATGTTCAGGGGCGGATTGTGCTTCAGGTAAGGGGGCGGGGGGTCCGAAATAATATGTAAATGTTTATAATTTGAAATTATAAATTTTACTTGGACATCAATTTAGATTTACGTGGTGGGGTTGGGTTTTTTTAGCCGGGGTGGGGGGTTTCCGTGCAACTGGGAAACCCCCCATAATCCGCCCCTGATGTTTAAGAATTGTATAGCAGTCTTTGAAACTACGTTATTGCTCAGGTAATAATTTAACAGTTCCCAAACTCATTTCATAAATTTTGTATGACACGTACTCTCGCTCATGCAGTAATCTATATTTATATATTTCCAGTTTTTAATCTGGGTACTAAGTTTGTTTTAGCTCTATTCTCAGATATAAACCAAGGTGAGACTACAGGACATTGAGCTAACTAGACTTAAGTGTGTTAAATATTTAATTGTATAGGCCTACTTAGTTTGATTTTTAAAGGGACATTCCTGAGTTTTAGGCGATTGTTAAGATGATGTCAATCAACAAAGACTTTTGTAATAACTGTAATCACATGTTAAATATATTTGTCTAAATAAAATATTAGTGACTATATATTAAACGTGTTTCTGATCGTCATAACGGTTGTACTAGGTCAATCTTGATTTTATTCCCTAATATAAATTTTTTCGTACGTACGAAATTATTGGGATATTAAATCCAGTTTGGGCTACTTACCATAACAAATATTATGACAACCAGAAACACATTGAATGTACAGACACTGATATTCTAAACAAGAAAATATATTTAATATGTAAGTTTTATCGTAGAAATATTGTATTAGTTGGAAACATCTTACAATACAGAAAACTCAGGAATGTCCCTTTAATAAAACTTTTATTTGTTTCAGGTGTATTTGGGTAATGTTTTAAGTATTGTCCAGACTAATGTCTACACTGTGCAGGTTTTGTGCTCGCAAACTCAGAAGAAATGTTTTCAAAGCTTCATTGCATCGGATCATGTTCCCGAGTTTACTTCATCGGAATCGGTTTACAACTGACACCAGCAGTGTCCTCTCGGAGATGTCAGCATGGCAGATTCACCAGTACGGGGGAAACGAAGAACTGAGTTTGTCAACCACCTCTCGAGTCCCATACATTGATCACCCTAATGACATTGTAGTTAAAGTGCATGCAGCCAGTGTCAACCCAATTGATGTTCATATGAGAAGTATATATTACTGATTTAAATTGATATTTTGGGACATAATTTAGTCTTAAAGGCATATTGTCACAGACCACTGACCTATTTAATGGTCTAACAAAGTATTACCAGAACAAAAATAATTTGATTTGTCCCTAAATGTACTTTATTCAACCATTTTCATAATAATTTTGTAAAATTAATTGAATTATGGCAATGGTCCATAATTTAAAAACTAAAATTGTCGAGAGGATTGACATGGATTTCACTCCATCATGGTTCAGTTACGGTGAAGCGATAGCTAGATTTGGTTTCCAACAATTAATGTAACTTTTATTT
This sequence comes from Gigantopelta aegis, assembly GCF_016097555.1. Lineage (NCBI taxonomy): Eukaryota > Metazoa > Mollusca > Gastropoda > Neomphalida > Peltospiridae > Gigantopelta > Gigantopelta aegis. The sequence continues at coordinate 52,466,199 of NC_054702.1, forward strand.
ATTATCCATTTTTAGAAAAATAAGGTCCTTAAATTTGTGACAGTATGCCTTTAATAGTACTGTGGAGTTCTTTGTGAAAATTGAATGTTTTTGTAGAAAATATATTTATTTATAAAGTTTGTTTTATTTAACAACTTCACTAGTCTTAAAGAGGAAACCCACTACATTTCTCCATTAGTACTAATAGTAGTAAGGGATCTTTTATATGCATAGACAGGATAACACATACCACAGCCTTTGATATACCAGTCACTGTCTGAAACAAGAAATAACTGCATATCAGGTGAGCGCGAGTGCGGATAATTTTTACATGCTCATATACCACTAGAGTTTCGAGCATGTCCGTCCTGGGGCCTGTCTCTGGATAGCCAGGGGTTTGTCACGGGACAGAAAAAAAATTAAGCGGACAATTTTGTAAATTTACATCCAAAAATTAAATAGTGGGCCTTTAAAATTTTGATGTGCATCTCTAATTAATATAATTAATAAAGAAAGTTCTACTCATTAAATTTGGTCGCTAGATTAGATCGGGTGGTCAAAAAGAAATTAGATAAAATCGGTGGCCTGACTCGGGATGGAGGGGGTGGGGGTAGAGTTGAAAATGGTAAGAATTTTGAAAATAGCAATTAGTAAAAAAGTTAATAGAACTTTTTAAAAAAGAAAAAAAAAAGTTACAAGCCAAAAATAAAAAGAATTGACTGCTCGGTGAGCATTTTACCACTGAGCTACATCCCGTACACTGTTACATGTTAATTTTAACCTTTTTTCTGGTCGGGCATTTGTCGTATTTTATTATATACCGTTAATTATGCAAAAGTTATTTTGTAAAAAATAGATTAGCAAATAAAATATACTACCACTTAATACAGTGTAGTGTTATTTTTGTCACATTCTTTGACATGTACAAGGCAGAAGTCATATTATATTGTCCTATGTATAATTCCGTGTATGTTAAACCATCTGCTTTCAGGTGGATATGGCCAAGTTGCTATCAACTTGCTGAGGAAACAGTGTGGCAGGTTAAGGACCGGTTCAGAGTTTCCATTAATACTTGGCAGAGACTTCGCTGGTGTTGTTATGGAAACTGGTCAAAACGTGAAGACATTAACAGTTGGAGATGAGGTTTGATAATGCCAGATGTTAATGTATTTGACAGTTGTTCACATGTAGGCCTACCTTCAAAGTGTTATAACATTAAACATGAATAGACATGTTTACGTGTAGCTTGAATACAGTGTACATGTATTCCTTTGGTTTTGCAGTATTTGTACATGACAATATGCTTTTAAATATTTTCTACCTCTTCTTTGTTTGTCAGTATGTCTATCCATCCATCTATCCATCCATCCATCCATCCTCCACCCACCCACTCTTCAATAACCCATCCATTTATCCATCCATCAATCCACCCATCCATCCATCCATCCATCCATCCATCCATCCATCACCCACCACCCACCACCCACTCTTCAATAACCCATCCATCCATCTATCCATCCATCCATCCATCCATCATCCATCCACCCATCCATCCATCCATCCATCCATCCATCCATCCATCCATCCATCACCCACCCACCCACTCTTCAATAACCCATCCATCTATCCATCCATCCATCCATCCATTCTCCATCCACCCACTCTTTAATAACCAATACATGCTTCCATCCACCCATCCATCCATCTATCCATCCATCCATCCACATCCATCCATCCATCCATCCATCTATCCATCCATCCATCCTCCAACCACCCACTCGTCAATAACCCATCCATGCTTCCATCCATCCATCACCCACCCACCCACCCACTCTTCAATAACCCATCCATCCTCCATCCACCCACTCTTTAATAACCCACCCATCCATCCATCCATCCATCCATCCATCCATCCATCCATCCACCCATCCACCCATCCATCTATCAATCCATCACCCACCCACTCTTCAATAACCCATCCATGCTTCCATCTTCCCATCCATCCATCCATCCACCCACCCATCCATCCATCCATCCATCCATCCATCCATCCATCCATCCATCAATTTGATCTGGTGAATACTGTATGAGGCAGTGTTAATTAATATAATACATCTTGATATTCCAGTATGCAGCATGGTATAATTAGGTCATAATGAACTTAGTGAGGTAGTACACCTTATAATTAAATGTTGGACTCGCTGACCTTTTCGTGATTTTAGGGAGTTTAATGAGTATCCTTCACATATTATCCATTAAACAGAATTTTATCAAACCTGTGTAATACCACATATATATGTGTTAAGCAGCACCAACCTAGTTGCTTGTGTTAGTTATATATAGGCAATCTATAAAGTACATGTTCGTGTATGTTGTCAAATGTTCCGACAGTTAATAGTTTTTGTGTGGGTTTTTTTTTCAGGTTTGGGGGGCCCTTGGTGCTCACAGACAAGGAACGCATGCTCAATATACAATCACATCAGAAACCGAGGTAAAGAAATAAATGTTTTATTTAACAACGCACTCAACACATTTTATTTATGGTTATATGGCGTCAGACATATGGTTAAGAACCACACAGATCTTGAGAGGAAACCCGCTGTCGCCACTACATGGGCTACTCTTTCCGATTAGCAGCAAGGGATCTTTTATTTGCGCTTCCCACAGGCAGGATAGCACAAACCATGGCCTTTGTTGAACCAGTTATGGATCACTGGTCGGTGCAAGTGGTTTACACCTACCCATTGAACCTTGCGGAGCACTCACTCAGGGTTTGGAGTCGGTATCTGGATTAAAAATCCCATGTCTCGACTGGGATCCGAACCCAGTACCTACCAGCCTGTAGACCGATGGCCTAACCATGACGCCACCGAGGCCGGTACAGAAACCGAGGTACTGCATATGTTAAAGTTCTTTAAGATTTATTTGGTTTTTTATTTAATATAATATATACATTCAGAGTTTCTGACACGATAAGCTGAATGAGCAGCTGATCTTGAAGTTACATGCAGTAGATGAAATAGATGTTCACAAAAATCAGGTGCATGAAATCTTAATGACAGCTGGCAGCCATTGCTGGTAACTAGTTTAAAAGAAGAACTTGCTTTACTTGAGAGTTAGGATGTAGCTCTGTAGTAGAATGCTCGCCTGAGGCACAGTTGGTCATCTGTTTAACTGTCCTTGGTGGATTCTTGTTTAATTTTGTCCCAACCAATGTGACATGACTGGTACATCAAATGCCATGGTATACACTACCATGCCTATGAGAAGGAAGTTAGGAATGTTTTATTCAACAATACACTCAAGCCCTTGAGAAGTGCATATAAAAGATCCTTTGCTGGAGTAGCCTATGCATCAGCAATGGGTTTCCTATCTGTTGACCAGGGCACGGATTTTTCAAGCTATCTTTGCACTACGATATCGTAAAACCATCGTAGGTTATAACATCACTATGGTGTGTACTGTAGTGACGTCATGGTCTACAATGGTTTTACGGGTGTCTACAGTAAATAATCATTCTATATACCAAATAGCTGCAGTTTAAAATGTGCTGAGGTGTTGTTAAACAAATATTCCTTTCTTCTGATCTCTTTACTTGAGACTGTAAATTGTATGTTACAGGTGTCTAAGAAACCAGAATCTCTGAGTCACGTGCAGGCAGCTGCTGTTCCGTATGTGGCTGCCACGGTATGGGCCGCACTGTGCAGTGTTGGAGGACTCCGTGAGAACAGTACCACTGGTAAAAGGTACCATGTACTGCCAGAGGCGGATCTAGGGGGGAGCCCACGGGCCCAGGCCCCCCCTAAATTTTGTGACACTTATAATTTTATTGTATATTAATTTTCTCTCTTTTTTTTATGATCCCCTCCAAACCTCCCCCAAAATTCCATTGGCATTCCGCCTCATGTCATTGAAGCCCCCCCCCCCCCCACCCCCATAATGAATTTTCTAAATCCGCTACTATAATCCTTCCCATCAGGGCACGTCATTCTCTTACTATGGCAGTTACTACAAGTTATTTATTTTTGTGGCAATTGTTTTCTAAATTGCACACAAAAATAGTGGGGGTTTTGTTATTTCCAAAACACTTTTTCTTTTTTTCTTACGTCAGATCAAACTGAAATTATTCACAAAAACCAATGTCCATGGAGCCTGTGAAGGGCTACAGATAAAATGTCTGTGAGCTAAACATTCATGACTTAAATATGATATCCTAGCTGGGCATGTTGATGACCAAAAAATTAAAGAAGAAAATCTGTGATAGTGAAATTTTTTTTTAGTTCATTAAAATCATATATTATCAGGGCTAGCTCTGGGTGAGCAAAAAATTGCTGAAATCAACCGTTATTTTCTTAAAACTGTCAATTATTACATGAAATTATTTCGCCAAATTAATTTAAAATTTGCCAACTGCTTTCAAAATTCGCAATTGGTGAATTTGGCGAATCCCAGAGCTGGCCCTGCATTATGTACAGAACTTTTAAAATATTTATAAATTTTTGCAGGCTATTAAAACACATTTCTGAGTCTCATAGCTTATCCTGAATTTATGGAAATAAATATCTTAATCTCTTAAATTTACTTTAAATTAATTAATATTAATTTTAATACAGCCTTGCTTTGTTTAAAAGACTGAACTTACTTGATTTTCAGAGTTTTCATTACTGCTGGTTCAGGTGGTGTTGGATCCTTTGCAATACAGGTAGATCTGACGATTGTTCTGTCATGCATGTCACTACAGTCACTGTTGTAGTGCAGTGAATATTATCATATCACAAGTGTTTTAACAAGAACAGTAAAGATTTAATGTGGCCATTTAACATAGATGTACTTCATTTCAACTTATTTCCGTGCTCATATCCAATTATGGTTCAAGCACGCTGTCCTGGGCACACACCTCAGCTATCTGGGCTGTCTGTTCAGAACAGTGAGTTAGTTGTTAGTAAAAGAAAAGAGGGTGTAGTGGTCTTACACCTACCCACTGAGTTGTTAAAACTCGCTTTGGGTGGGAGCCGGTAACGGGCTGCGAACCCAGTACCTACCAGCCTTATGTCCGATGACTTAATCACGACACCACCGAGGCTGGTAATAGATATATTCGCAATTTGGTTTCCAATTTGGGTGGCTACTGGCCACATTAGACAGGCGACTGCTTATTATGAGTGTATTTATATTAAAGGGAGAGAAAAAAGTGGCCACTTACGGGAGGTGACTGCTGATTATAGATGGTAGCTAGGACAGGTTTGACTTCTGGGTAGTGGGTTAAACTTCTAGTTGAAGCCTTGTTTAGTGTATTTGTTCTTTTAAAAGGATATTGTCACTTTATACTGATATAGTAAATGTAATGCACTTGCAAGAAACAGGTCCATTAAAAAATAATGGATAACATAAACTTGAAGGCAGATTGCTTAACAGTGTTGAATCTGTTTTACAACTAGCTGCTGAAGACGTGGGGAGCCGATGTGACGACAACATGCAGTACCGATGCTGTAAACTTTGTGCGAGAACTTGGTGCCAGTGTCGTCATAGACTATAAAACACAGAATGTCTTTGATGAGCTTAACAATCTCAAGGGGTACGTTCAGTTCATGCATGTTCACGTTCACAATGTTATTACTCATCAGACCTGCATTTGCACAACAGCATGATGATGAGAATAATATAATTGTTTAAAAAAAAAAAAAATTAAACTTTTCTTTCTTCCTTTAATTTTCATTTTATTTCCTGATCTGGCAGATCTTTGATCTTTTTGTTGTCTCGGTCCTTGTCTTTCCAACTATAACAGGTTCTTGTTTCTTGCAAACAATTAGATTATTGTTATAATTATATTATTATAAGCATTCGTATACATTGACTATAATGAACATTTTATAAAAAATATGTTTGAATAACATTTTTCTTTTTTAAATTGTATTTATTTTTTAAATATAATTTTTTACAGTTTTGTTTTGTTTTAACAACACCACTAGAGCACATTGATTTATTAAACATCGGCTAATGGATGTCAAATATTTGGTAATTTTGACATAGTCTTAGAGAGGAAACCCGCTACATTGTTTCATTAGTAGAAAGGGATCCCACAGGCAAGATAGCACATACCACAGCCTTTGATATACCAGTCGTGGTGCACTGGCTGGAACAAGAAATAGCCCAAGCCTATTTTTTTTACAGATAAACACACTTTATGCGAGTTGGACTTCACAAATATAATAGCTGCTTTTTAAAAATAGAACATTATCATGTAAAATCATAGTCTAAATATTCAATATTGGTCAAATTTACAAAACCTGTTTTTGTTTTAAACACATGTACCAGTAACCACATACAATGCTTAAACACATTTAAGAAAAACAGGCTTTAATTCTTTTTTATTTGCTTTGCTTCCAGGTTTGATTTTGTTTTTGACACACTTGGTGGTGATGCTAGTGTTTATGCAGATATCTTGAAGAAGTGGGGAAATGCCACGTATGTCAGTATCAAACCTCCACTGCTATTAAACACAGACAAGCTTGGTCTTGTAGGTGGGGTTTTGAAGACGGTTGGAAGCCTGGGTTGTAATGCATTACAGGTAAACTCTAAACATTGAGACACAGAAAATGGTGCTGTTGTTTATAACTCTGTCTGTAAAAAGTATGGCAAGAAAATAAATGGTGTTAAAAATGTAGCAAAACATATACATGTATACATTGGTACATGTATATGATATATATTTTATAGACTTAATTTTTTATGTGGTTTATGTCATTTTATTTTTTCTCCTACCATTATCAATGGTTCTTTGGCAATAAAGTAAATAAGTAAAAATGATATGAATTAAAATTATAATGTCACATACATAATATTTAAATATAGTTTATTATGTTTCGACACAGTAATATTCCATTCAAATTATAGTGCTTGGTGTACTGAACAGTTCAGTTTTAGTTTTATGTGAGGCTAATATCTTGATTAATGGTTTAAAAAAACAACATACAACATAAAATGTGATAGCCATTATTAAACATAATGAATACTTTTGAGAATAGCCTAGTTACTCAGGTATATGATTCATGTTTACCAAGTTAAAAATCCAGTTAATAAAAGGCTATTGTAATGTGAGTACTGTATTTTATTCTATTAAATCTCTTGTTAGGGTTTCTGTGATGGCAGAAACATTCGATGGGCATTGTTTATGCCAAATGGAAAAGCCTTAGGGAAAGTCGCCAAGCTGGTGGAACAGGGTCATGTAAGTATATATACTGTTGAATATCAATATTTGTTTAACACATGGTATGACACACTCCTACAAAGTCTGTATACACATATAACAGGGTCATGTAAGTATATATACCGTTGAATATCAATATTTGTTTAACACATGGTATGACACACTCCTACAAAGTCTGTATACACATATAACAGGGTCATGTAAGTATATATACTGTTGAATATCAATATTTGTTTAACACATGGTATGACACACTCCTACAAAGTCTGTATACACATATAACAGGGTCATGTAAGTATATATACCGTTGAATATCAATATTTGTTTAACACATGGTATGACACACTCCTACAAAGTCTGTATACACATATAACAGGGTCATGTAAGTATATATACCGTTGAATATCAATATTTGTTTAACACATGGTATGACACACTCCTACAAAGTCTGTATACACATATAACAGGGTCATGTAAGTATATATACCGTTGAATATCAATATTTGTTTAACACATGGTATGACACACTCCTACAAAGTCTGTATACACATATAACAAGGAAGGAAATGGTTTATTTAACGACGCACTCAACACATTTTATTTACGGTTATATGGCATCAGACATTTGGTTAAGGACCACACATATTGAGGGAAGAAACCCGCTGTCAGCACTTCATGGGCTACTCTTTTCGATAAGCAGTAAAGGGATCTTTTATATGTAACATCCCATAGACAGGATATCACATCCTTTGATATACCAGCCATGGTGCACTGGCTGGAGCAAGAAATACATGTAGCCCAATGGGCCCACTGACGGGGATCGATCCCAAACCGACCGCTCATCAAGCGAGCACTTTACCACTGGGCTATGTCTCGCTCCCACACATAAAACATAACATAAATCTTAGATAGCCAGAGATGGTCTTAAAGCAACATTTTGACAATAAATTGATAATATACATGTGTAAGAGAGAAAATGGTGACTGCAACCAAAACTCTCATCCACAGTATGAGGAAATCCACCATGTTATTAGCAGTCAATTCCACTGTACTAACATTCAGTTGCACATTACACCTGTGTCTTATCTGCACTAAAAGAATCCCTCATATGTGTCCATGTGGGACAGGGCTATTCCACCCGAGGGTACATAATTTGTTGTCAGGGAAGAGGCTTGCCGAGTCCCTGACATCATATTATGTACCTGAGGGTGGAATAGCCCTGTCCCACATGGATACATAATGGAGGATTATTTTTCTCCCATCCAGTAGTTGAAAAACAAGCATTTTGGGGGAAATGTGAAAAACCTATATTTTATATTTTACAATAAAATAATGATAACCATTGAAAAGATCGTACCCAAAAATGGTTTATACTAGAAGTATCAACCGAAAATGATAGTATAATTTCATTATGACAGCAGGTTTCCTTGTTTTTATGAAAAATAAAAAGCATTTCTTGCGTTATTTTGCCATTTTGCGTGACATCACCCAATGTTAATATCAGCTCAAACAATAGAAGTCATGCAAGACCGATTTATTCCGCATGGGCTGACATCATGAAATATGCCTATCTTACATGGCTAGGGATGGGAGAAATAACTATTCTTGTATGGATTTACACTTGGTCTCAGATACCATGTGTTTCCTTATTTTCTTCCATCAATATATAATCGCTAATTCTTAATGTGCATTTTGTTTTATTAAATAGATGTTTCTTTACATATTGGAAGTTATCAGTTTACCAAACTGAGTAAATAAAAAAAAATGTATTGTAGGCAAAGTTAATGTTTTGTTAACAAGGGAAATAGGCTAGCTCTTTTTTTTTGATGGCACAAACTATTGATGGGTAAAAGGAGCTCCATTTTTCCATTAAAAACATTTTGTGATTGATCTTTCTTTCTTTTCTTTTTTTCAGATTAACCCTGTTGTAGAAAAAGTTTTTACTTTCGAAGAAGTACCATCTGCTTTTGAAAAAGTAGCCAATGGACACGCACGAGGAAAAACTGTGATCCAGATTTTATAGCTTGTGAAAGTATATATATCTATATGAATGTTTGACTCAAGTTTCTTGCTTGATACGGTTATTATACCAAGTGAAGTGTGTTAATCATGTATTTCTCAAACTACATAGTAATGAGTGACAGTGTCTACCAACATTTGAGCAGTGTCTACCAGCCTCAGTGATACAGTGATTAAACATTTGGCTTTAAGACTGATAGATGTTGGGTTCGACTCCCATTACCATCTCCAATCCATAGAGTGCACCTTTTGAGTTTTTTTTTTTTTAGACAGACAATCCAGAAAGCAGAGAATTGTAATAAATGAAAGGAAGTACACAGAATTAAATGTTTCGACTAAAATAATCTGCATCAGTGAATAAATAAATAATTTGTAGTGTAACATTTGGGATTAATCTTGTGTTCAAGTTTAAAAAAGAAAATAAAAGAAACATTTGTTTAACATGTGTGGTGATAAACATTCACCGATGCAACAATACCTAGACTAAGTATAAGCCACGTTTCATTTACTTAGGACTTATAGTTTGTCAGAAATGGAGCTAAACACTATAATTGACCTTTTTACTGTTGGAGAAGTGGACGGGTCGCAGCCCAGGGGTAAAGTGCTCGCTTGATGCGTGGTTGGTCTAGGATCGATCCCCGTCAGTTGACCCATTGGGCTATTTCTCGTTCCAGCCAGTGATCCACAACTGGTGTAACAAAGGCTGTGGTATGTACTATCCTGTCTGTGGGATGGTGCATATAAAAGATCCCTTGCTGTTAATCGAAAAGAGTAATATGATGCATTTATTTTCATGTTTTGTCCAGCAAGCTATGTGTCACACACTATTAAAACGAAGAAAGATTAAAATTTTAATACATTTATAAAACAACTGGAGCACAATTCATCGGAGGCAAAACAGACTAATTGTTCAATAGTCCAATAAAAGCAGACACAATTCATCACACGTGAATGGGTTTTAGTACACTAATCCTGAAGTCGACCATTTCTTTGTTTTTACGGTCACGTTCAAGTTCGCTGCAAATTTCTCGGCATATCTTAAGAAGATACAGTTGTAATGGTACATGTATGTATGCTAATGTTTAGCCAGATTTAGGTAACTATACACATTAGGTAAATGATTGCTGCAAAAATATGCTTCAAGTTAATCTCACCAAAAACACTAGGGACTGAACAGGTTAATTGATGTGTACACAGACATGTTAGTGAGTTGGTCTGATTGAAGATACCTGGAATTCGGATTTAACCAAAAAGTACATACACGTGTGTTGTTAGGAAAGTAATAGTTCGAATGGAGGCCACTCACATTTTAGTCTGCCCAATGTCACTCTCATTAATTTAGGGATGCATTAATTTCAGGATCTACAGTATTGAAGTCTTGAACCCTAGGTCCTTTGAACATAGGATTTAAGTACCAGGGGTCTCGCTACATGTCATAAGCGATGGCAGGCACGCCATCTCTTAAAGACTAATTTCCAATATGCCTGCCATCCATTGGCAGTGATAGTAATATCTGCCATCTGTTTATTTAGGCCACCATCCAAAATCACAAGTCATACCATCGTCTTGAACTACCAGAGTAATTGGGTTCATCATTGTTTACAAGACATTTTTAAAGTACTTGTACCCTGCAAATCTCAGGTACCATCCCTTCCTGTAAGTGGAACCAGCTCTACCGATTCCCTTCATCCCTTTCCTGAATACTGGAGAGACCACCGAGTACCCCCTTGGTAGACTCATTTTCTAATTAGTTTTTTCACAGTCCCAACCAGTGCCCCACAACTGGTATATTAAAGGCCATAGTATGTGAGCAGTGTCCTGTCTGAGAAAGTGCATGAAAAGATCTTATGCTACTAATGAAAAAATGTAGTGAGTTTTCTCTGAAGACCTGCAAGTATTAGCAAATATTGAAGTCCTATTTCTTGCACAACAATCCAATAAAATATTGCTGTTATTCAAACTTTGAATATTTTTTTTGAAAAAAAAAATTGAACATATCAATTGACACAAATTACAAACAAAAGCTGTTTTGATTTTCTAACTTTATTAATACAAAACAAAATACTACTATTGACATAATGCAGTACATAAAAAATAGTTTAAAAATTTAAATGAGTTGTTACTGTCACACAAGTAAAATGAATTTGATCAACTTCAAATGACCGGGTATTTTAAAATTCACTAGTAGTATTATGAGTATAAAAATGTGTGCAATACATTACACCCTTGTTAAGAATAAATATTTACAGATGCCCAGTTTAAAATATAAATTATGTGTTGGCATTAAAAATCGACATGCAATGTTTTAAAAATAAGCTTTAGGTTCCTGTCTAATTGCAGCAAATTAAATAAAATAACAGCTTTGTAACACAATAATCATACAATAAACATGCTAAAACAATAATTCTACTACTTGCATCCTTACGAGACTGAAAATATACTGAGGTACTGCCTCTTACTATTCACTGGTACCCTGCATCTAAATGGAATTTGTTTAAAACAGCATTACTGTACCCCGTTTTTTCTACGGAATCAGTTACTGGTAAAACTTAACATTTAAGGCCTATGTTAGTTTTTTCTATGGAATCGTTTACTGGTAAAACTAACATTTAAGGCCTAAACTCTGACCACATGTAATTTCTAAAAGGACACCAGATTTCATGGAAATGATCATTTCTGGTAGCTAGTGTGTCTGCAAAATCGTGGAATTAAAAGCCTGTTGTTAATTATTATGTAACCTAATCCACCATCATGATTACAGAAGAACAGTTTCTGATGGTCTTCAATCATCTCGGGACATGTTTCCCATAAACATTTAAAGTTCTAAGGCCAGTTCTAAGGCCTGTTCTAAGATGCAGTTTAGCTTACGTTCGGTCCAATTTTATAAGCAGAACTATGCTAAGGACTAGTCATTAAAAAAAGACCATTAATTAATAACACATAATAAATATGAAAGCAATTTACAATTAAGTTCTTGATTAATAATTATTTTAAACAAACGTAATCACAAGCATGGCATATAACAATTTTAAGGACTTGAGACATACTAGAAATGGCAAAGACTCGAGAACAAGTACAGAATTTTTAAAACTATTGAAATCCAACATTGCAGCAACAGAAGTAAACACCACCAAGGAAAACATAAAAAGATCATGAACACACTGTTGGGATTGGAAATATCCATGATATTCAATATGTGCATGCATACAGACACATCCATAGAGAGAACATTAATAAATACAAAGTCTGCCTTGGAAAACCAGCCACAAATTTTCAAAGCTATCTTAGTGCTATGATATGGAACAGTTGTAGGCTATGACATCGCAACAACACATGTCATAGACTATGACAAGTTTTATAATATCATAGCACTAAGGAAGTTTTGAAAATATCGGCCCAGGGAACTAAAATATAATTCACACAAAACAGACATACTGCTAATTTGGAAAAACAATCCATGAAAAACTGTTACAAAAATGAATTTTTATGGTACTCTACAAATGCATACAAAAAAAAATGCCATTCAATTGCAGTCTGCCCCAACCAAGCAGGTGAATGAAAATGATTAATTAAAAACTAAATTTAATGTCATACCAAGCTGATGATAAGTGATACAAATCATGGTAAAAAACCCCATAAAACTCACATTTATGGTGGTTAAGAAATTAATGCTTTTTTAAAAATACCCCCCCCCCCCCCCCCCCCCCCCCAGAGCACATTGATTTATTAATCATCGGCTGTTGGATGTCAAACATTTGGTAATTTTGATATATAATAAACTAGAGAGGAAACACGCTATATTTTTCCATTATTAGAAAGGACTCTTTTTATATGCACTATTCCCCCCCACCCCCCATACATGCTTGAAAAGCAGGTAGTTTGTAATTTAACCGTATGTTTATTACATGCTGGAGAGTTATATATAATTACTTGGCACAAACAGATCTAAAAAAAAGAGAAGAATTCTCAAGTTAGGTCTACAAAACTAATGCAGTGACATGAACATATACTGTATATATACAACATTAATATAAAAACATACACGTTTTAACCATGTACTGATGAATGTTTAACAAAATGAGATGAACAAGATGAGATGTACAAGATAAGTACATGTATTTACAATTGCTCTTTCACACGTCTACCTACATATACATGTATGCACCGATAATATTTAACAATGTGGGATCTACATGTCACACTCAACCTCACACGTGATATAATATAAAATAGTTATACAGACTATCCAGACTTTGCTGCCACAGTAACAAAAAAAAGAAGAAGTAAAGTTTGTTTTATTTAACGACGCCACTAGAGCACATTGATTTTGTATCTTATCATCGGCTATTGGACGTCAAACATATGGTCATTCTGACACTGTTTTTAGAGGAAACCCGCTGTCACCACATGGGCTACTCTTTTTACGACAGGCAGCAAGGGATCTTTTATTTGCACTTCCCACAGGCAGGATAGCACAAACCATGGCCTTTGTTGAACCAGTTATGGATCACTGGTCGGTGCAAGTGGTTTACACCTACCCATTGAGCCTTGCGGAGCACTCACTCAGGGTTTGGAGTCGGTATCTCGATTAAAAATCCCATGCCTCGACTGGGATCCGAACCCAGTACCTACTAGCCTGTAGACCGATGGCCTGCCACGACGCCACCGAGGCTGGTACCACAGTAACAAGATTCCGTCTTAACAGAGCCTTTTTAACAAACAGTTTCATGTTTAGAATATCAGGTCTGTACTTGTAATCAATGTCTTTCTCACTGTCGTAATCTTTATAGTACATGTAGCACAAACAACACATCCATTATACAGACACTAGTATTCTAAAGGAGATAATGGGCCGAATTTATGAAGCCTGTTTTTCTTAAACACGTGTGTGTTTTAAGCATTGTAAATGTAGTTACATGCTTGTAAGACACACAGTGTCTTAATAAATCTGGTCACCAGAATCGGAATTTGAGTCATATAAAAGGCTCTTGTTAGTTACAATGGCAGAAAAGTCACGAGTCTCTTAAATGAACCTTCACATTTTAACTGTTCTACGAGATGGGACAGCTGAACCAGTAGAATGGCAATGATCATCGTAATTGTGTCCTGCTACATAGTAGTTTGATTCTCAGTCGGCTAAAAACTAAGTGTAAAACTATCTATTTACATCATGTTACAGTCAATTTGTCAAATAGGTCGTTTAGCCTAATAACATACATGTAGCAACTGATCAGTGAAGTCATGGAGATACAGGAAAGGCCAGGACAATTTGTTCACAGACACCCACAACTCGCCATTTAATCAGCAGCTGTTGGGTGTCCAATATCATTGGGATCACAATCTCGAAAATGAGATGTGAAACACATTGCTGCCATAAAAGCTGTTCTTTAACATCTGCATGTGCTTATAAAACTTTACTCTATAGATTCAAATCTTTAAGAACATCACACACATAATTTTTAGGACGTTGCTATGGTGTTAAAGTCTCAGAAATAAAAAGAAGAAAAAAAACAAAGAGAGTCTTGGGTCTAGACTCTGAAAGTTTTATAAACACCTGGCCAGGCTTCATGCTTCAATAAAGTCTGACAATACAAAATAGTGTGTACATGTATTCCAGTCTAAACAACCTTACAATCACAGGATGGACAGGAAGATGATTAATATCACCAACTAGGAACATACACAGCTTACACTTCTTTGCAAAGTGATTTACTGTGGTGATCACCAAAGTCCAAGAGATGACTAGATTTGGAACTTGTAATTTTCCTATATGGTACACAGTAGGAAGAACCAACTTGCTGATGGTATCTGGTAGGTATTTTTCTGTTGATTCACAGAACACAACCCTATACCAACCTATTCCAACCCAAAAGTCCTTTGTTCAACACCTCCTCCTCATGATGTTATGGAAAAAAACATACACCTGTACAAGCTACACATCACAATCCTGAAAATATTTTCAAAAAGTAAATATTTAAAAAACAAAACATTGAAAAAATGAATAAATATGAGGGTTTCTTTTACCTTCCAAAAAATTAATTTACCACTGTGTGACAGCAATTAGCTTCCTACCGTGCTCACTATTACAGTATCGTGTTTACATTTTAACTATTTTTGGAAAGAGCATATCCTTACCACTTTTATGCACAGCAATAAATTAGCATTTCACTCATAAGTGAAAATATAATAACAGTTACTGTAAACATTTAACATTATTGCCTACCTGCGTACATATTTTATCCTAAAAAATATAACTATACATGACAAAACATAAAACACAAAAATTACAAATCAACTGCAATGTTCATTATATACCTCATTCTAGTTCTTATTGAATATTATGTGCAGTATGTAAGAGAGCTTGATATGTTTCGATGCACTTGAGCCAAATGTTATTAATATTATAATAATGAAGGATGAGGATTCTAGCTAGGTCTCTGGGTATGTTTTTTTAACATTCAGTAAGAATAAGCAAAAAATAAAACTTTATGTTGTTTTACTTGTTCATGTAAAAAAAAAAAAAAAGAAGAAAGAAATAAATGTGTTATTTAATGACATGCTCAACAGTTAATGTAAATGACAAATGAAAATATATGTACAACAATTATAAGAGCTGTGTCATGGTTTTTGTCAAGTTAAATTAGCATAATTATAAAAGCTGTCTAAAAATTAATCTCCATATTTTTAACAAGGTAATATGGCTGTGAAAGTACACAGTACAATTACATATTTTAAAAATACCATGTGCATAGGGCGTAATATAAATTGGGTTTCCAAGAACCCAACCCCACTTTTTTTTTTCAATGTTCTATTTTTATTTTTGAAATTCGATTTTTAACACTTAAGAAGTTGGTGAAAAGTACATATACAAATGTCATTTAATATAGACCCACAGGGTGAATGCTGTAAAAAAAAAACCATAATGATAATTTTGTTTTTCTTTTAAAGCAAGCCTAATCTTATTTTTAAGGGGGCACATTCCTAAAAACACACTCTTATTTTTTTATGTCTAGTCCTAATAATTAAAATCCTTAGGTTCATATAATTCCAACCAACTATAAAATCGAAAGTTGATCCGTGGGTGCAAACCAATTATTAACCAATGATCAATGATGAAATATTAGACTATGGCAATTTCAAATACCTGCATATTAGATTTTCCAGTCTACAAATATACATAATAATCACACACACACATACACACACACACACACACACACACACACACTGCAAAACAAGAAACCTCTTTAACTGGAACTTGACAAACATCATCATACAGTTAACAGTATATATACACATAATACCACTACTAAAAAACACCATAAACTACCTAATGTAACATTGCCAGAAGTCTCCAAGAGTTAAAAAGAAAATAGCACAACACCAAGAATTTTCATCATATATTTTAAGCAATCTGTAGCTTTCTGTATCGAGCAATCTGTACTGTCTATGATTTAGATGAAAATAATAAATCTGTATAAACAGTCCCAAGAGCAAGAAATGTAAAATTACTATACTTTGTTGCTACCTGAATAACTATCAAGATATCTAGTTATAAAACATTAAGAACAAAAATAAAATAATTTGCAAATTCTGAACTCAGCGCTGTGGGGGAAAAAAAGGAAGAAAAAAAAGCAATGCCAATCGCAGTTTGGTATAAAATATTTACCTTTTATTATATTTTCATTTCTATCAAGCTATATCCAAAAGGATATTTAATATATGTATCTTTTGCAATGTCATGAAAAATGTTTTTAAAATATTACCGTTAAATAAATAAAATCGTACATAAAACAAAAAAAACAAAAAAAATGTCGATGTAACTGAATAAACATAAAATACAAGAAGATTGTAAAATACCAAATAAATAAAATAGTAACCCATCTGCAATTCTTAAAAAAATTCCCATAATGTGTTTAAGATCGGACAAAGAGATCACTTTTTGGTGTCAGTCATCATGAAATTAAAAAAAAAAAAAAAAAAAAAAAAAAAAAAAAAGACTTGTAAAGTAATAACTATTAAGTAAATAAGTATTTTTTCACACTAGTACTAACATAGTTCTAATCATATATATTCATAAGGCAACAAAAAAAACACAAAAAATTACAATGAGAATGTACACTGTCACGACCATTTTCAGGTATGTGGCAAGAGGTAGTACCGGAGTATGTAAATGCATCTTATAAACTTCTCTTTATTTTTAAAATCTGAATAAAACGTTTAAAGCAAATATCTAATACAAAATCCTACAGATACAGTAACCAATGTTTCCAGGGCCCCACTTTACAAAACGATCTTATGGCTATGATCACCTAAGAGCATAACTACCTTATGCACTTAAATATTATCTTAGTGCTGCGATTGCTTTGTCAAACGGGGCCCAGGCCATGCTTATCAAAACAGTTTGTATGAAATAAAAAGAAATCTCAACATAATATTACACATGAGTTTGGATTTTCACCGGCAATACACTAAACTAGAAGCACTTTTTAATGGAAGTTGAGCATCCGGAAAACATACCTTCTATATCGTAAAACTACAGCCGTGTTGAGTTACAAACAACGGTTACCATACAAAACTAAACTCTTAATAAGAGCCTTTTTTGTGTCCAAGTTCACCAACTGGCAGAAAACATACATCCTCCTCCAGTGACACAGTAAGAACTGAATGAGCATACAACTCACGCAATAAATATTTAATTTTTCATTGGTTCCTCGTCATCGACTCAAAAATAATGAAAACACTTAAGTTCAATTGTTGATCAATGTCAGTACCCGGTATAGTATTTACATTTATTATTATATGGCACCAAATAATTGTTCAATGTATGTGTAGTATGATTTACTTACCATGTCGTGCATGGAATATATTAATTATGTACATAACAATACTACTAACTGTACATTTAGATCACCAGAATTATAATTCTATTAAAGTCTGCTGTCATTGTGGAAAGGCACACACTTTAAATATGTTATTACAAACTTCCATCCTTAATGGATTATCAAGCTTTCTTCTTTTTTTAATTCTCAGTTTTAAGAACTAAAACATAACCATATTCCTGAGCTTTTTTTTTTTTTTTAATACATTTTCAAATACATACCAGTAGTTTAAGATTTAACAGACAATCACTTCTTTGAGTTTTGGGGAAATAATATTTACAAACTGCTTAACTGCAGCTCAGTATTGGTCAATTTAACCATTTTATTCAAGAGTCACTGAACGAATTCAGTTTGAATTACATGTAGAGACAGACTGAAAAGGAAGCTGACGGTGCCTTTTTACCCTGAAGGTGATGTATCTAGTCTTAAAAAGGTGATGTATCCTGTCTTAAAGACTACCAGCTTGTTAATTAGATAAAAGAGCCAGTGTTGCAGCAGTGAATTGCTCCTCTCATACTAACTTGTATTAGTGATATAAGAGTTAAACAAGGACAGACATAGCTAAGACTGGAGTGTTTTGAAGCAATCATCACAGCAAACTGTTAACCCTTTGACATGTAAAACACTGGTCCATGAGTCTTTAGAGCTGAAGGAATTGATACAACAGTCGCTGCAATGTTTCACCCCTCCGATGTGTCAAACAGGATCATGTGCAGGGGGGTTCTGGGGTCGAAACCCCCCCTGCTCGAGAAAAACAAAAACTCAATATATTTCTCTAGGGAGCATGACTCGACACGTCCCCCATACACCGCACACCACAGTCCAGACCTCACCTTCTAAAATTCCTGTGACTTTAAAGCCAAAGAAATCGATGCTGCCAGCACTGCAATCATGTAACCCTTTTAACATTACACTACAGAAAGTAAGAACTTGATGTGGTCAGCATTGCAGTGTTTTTATAGTCTGATGGGGAATATCACAGACACTACAGGATTGAAGGGCTTGAAGTGGCTGACACTGTCAGTTTTTTACCCTTAGACAGGGCAGCCACCTGTCGTTGAAGCTCTCGATTCTTTGTCTGAAAGTACATATAGTTATCTCATGACAACATTAAAAAAGTGATCATATTCAATAAGTATCAAATGAAAGGTCTTATTTTATTTGTCATTAGTAATGAAATTATTCTAATCAAACACATTTGGTGTTCCAAAATCATACCATTATGCAGTTAAGTGCCAAATGTGTTTTACAAACTAGTGCATACCATGAAGAACAATTATAAAAAATATTTGTTAAAACATTTCAACTTGTGACAACTCTCTCAAAAATGAATATGGCAGAATGGAAAGGTATGTTGCACAATAAATTATCACACCAAATAAATCAAACAGAAAATGGCAAACACAGTTGTCATCGCAAGAAGGCACCTGTGTCTGCAAAGGAAGCTAAGACTTAAAATTATCATAAAATCTCCCCAAAATGTTAGCAACATGGAAACTAAACATGTTAATTGTTTGATGATCAGAGTCAAGCATACCGAATATACCCTAATCTGATGAAAAATACTGGATGCTAGTTTGTTTCACAAGCTTTCAACGGATGAGTTGACAGACACCAAAAACAACTTTCTCCTTTATTAACTTCTCATAATTGGGGATTAATTTGAACACATGCTCAACCAGGGTTTGACAAATCCACTAGCCCTTGGTCTTGGTTTGGGCTAGTGGAAATTATCAACTCATGGACTATAATATAGGGCACTGGCCAAAGCTTCTGCGAGGGCTAGTGACTTTCTCAAACATTTGTATAACACATGCTCAACTACGTTTAGATTCAAGTGGTTTAACCTAGGACTAACCTGTGCTGTATCCAGTGCCTGGGAATGTTGCTTTTGTAGGTCATTGATCTTTACTCGGAAACGTTTCTCATTTTCATACTGAGCGGCCTTAAACTCTGAAATCTAGAAGACAAAACACACAATGATTAATTTTACTGGGATCAAGGTACCAAACTGTAAATTCAGTACAGAGGCATAAACATGACAGATATAAAAAAAAGTTTGTTTTGTTTAACGACACCACTAGAGCACATTGATTTATTAATCATCAGCTATTGGGTGTTAAACACATGGTCATTCTGACATGTAGCATTTGACTAGTTGTGGTGCACTGATTGAACGAGAAAAACCCAATCAGTTGAATGGATCCACCGAGGTGGTTCGATCCTGCGATGCAAGCACCTCAGTTGAGTACTAAATCCCGCCCCCTGGAAGAAAAGACACATGATGATCATATTTACTGGGATCAAGGTACCAAACAGTAAATTCAGTACAGAGGCATAAATATGACGGCAACATCATCTTATCCATTTCAAGCTCACAAGGATGGTACTGGGAAAGAAAAAAACAGCACTTATTTTACCTTTTCCCCTCTCTGTCTCTGTCTCTTTTGTGGAGAGGAACTGATCTGCACTTTTTCAAATTCCACAATTTGAGAAACAAGTACATTGACTGAGCATGTATCTGTGAGGTTTGTTTTGGTTTTTTTTGGGGGGGGGGGGGGGGGAGGGAGGAAGCGCATTAGCGTGGAGGATGCAATAAAGATAAAATATAGACCTTTAGCAATATATAACAGGGTGGATACAATTTCACTCCATATTTATAATTCTCAACAATTTAGTCATTCTTTATTTATAACATGTCTACCAATATTGAGGTCAGGTCAGGTTACAGAGTTTAACATGCACATTCAGAGCAAGCTGTTGTAGTGCACGCCCGTCATAGGCACAGGTGCCTGCTCCTCCGTCCAGGACAGGAAAGGTTTGAGGTGGGTGGGAGAAGGGACCGCCTGTGCTGGCAGGTACAAGAGAGCACCAGCAGCCCGACCGGAGCCAGTAACTGGCGGAGGTTACCATAGCAATATTGGACAAATGCATTAATATATATTACAGGACTTCTAGATTATGGCAGCCCCACTCCAATTGCTAGTGATATTCAATGTTGGGCTAGTAAATAACTACTATCACCATGTCCAATGGTTAGTGAAAACCCCCCGCAAAATTAAGGTTTTTTATACTATAGCTCCTTTTCGGTGACATATCTGATTCTTCCTATTAGTAAAATAAAGTAGAGCCGGTGAATTTTTTATTGTGGCTAGTAAATGTTTTAAATCGCTGATCACTGGTTGATTTTTATAAAAATTCTAGAAGCCTCGATATTGGCTGAACTTAACTGTATTACCTTTTTATCTTTCTCCATGAGCTGCTGATCTTTGCCTTGCAGCTGTTTCTTGACAGCCTCTAGCTGTTCTCGCAGCTGTGTGATGGCAATCATCTGGTCCGATCCGGTAGTGTCCATCAGGCTTGTCTCCAAGATGCTGCTGGTGCTAAAACAACAACACAGAGTCAGTACGGAAATAAATCAATTCTACCATTGAGGGCGAGACGTAGCCCAGTGCTGCTGGTACTAAAACAATAACACAGAGTCAGTACGCACATAGATCAATTCTACCATTGAGAGCGAGACGTAGCCCAGTGCTGCTGGTGCTAAAACAACAACACAGAGTCAGTACGCACGTAGATCAATTCTACCATTGAGGACGAGACGTAGCCCAGTGCTGCTGGTACTAAAACAACAACACAGAGTCAGTACGCACGTAGATCAATTCTACCATTGAGGACGAGACGTAGCCCAGTGCTGCTGGTACTAAAACAACAACACAGAGTCAGTACGCACGTAGATCAATTCTACCATTGAGGACGAGACGTAGCCCAGTGCTGCTGGTACTAAAACAACAACACAGAGTCAGTACGCACGTAGATCAATTCTACCATTGAGGACGAGACGTAGCCCAGTGCTGCTGGTACTAAAACAACAACACAGAGTCAGTACGCACGTAGATCAATTCTACCATTGAGGGCGAGACGTAGCCCAGTGCTGCTGGTACTAAAACAACAACACAGAGTCAGTACGCACGTAGATCAATTCTACCATTGAGGGCGAGACGTAGCCCAGTGCTGCTGGTACTAAAACAACAACACAGAGTCAGTACGCACGTAGATCAATTCTACCATTGAGGGCGAGACGTAGCCCAGTGCTGCTGGTACTAAAACAACAACACAGAGTCAGTACGCACGTAGATCAATTCTACCATTGAGAGCGAGACGTAGCCCAGTGCTGCTGGTACTAAAACAACAACACAGAGTCAGTACGCACATAGATCAATTCTACCATTGAGGGCGAGACGTAGCCCAGTGCTGCTGGTACTAAAACAATAACACAGAGTCAGTACGCATGTAGATCAATTCTACCATTGAGCACGAGACGTAGCCCAGTGCTGCTGGTGTTAACACAGAGTCAGTATGCACATAGATCAATTCTACCATTGAGGGCGAGACGTAGCCCGTGCTGCTGGTGCTAAAACAACAACACAGAGTCAGTACGCACATAGATCAATTCTACCATTGAGGGCGAGACGTAGCCCAGTGCTGCTGGTGCTAAAACAATAACACAGAGTCAGTACGCACGTAGATCAATTCTACTATTGAGGGCGAGACGTAGCCCCGTGCTGCTGGTGCTAAAGCAACAACTTAAGATTTATAAAAGTTAAAACAATAATTATAACCTCATCCATACCCCAATTATTAAATCATGGACAATTTATTAATAAGTTACCAGTTGTTTATATTAAGACTGCCATCAACAAGAATAGTGCTTTTGCATACTCAATGAGAGTTAAAGCGACATACCCTAGTTTTTAAACACTCAGGCATATTTTTCACTATTAGAGCCATTTATGATCACTGAAATCAAACTTTACTGGTATTTTATTGTTTAGAGTATCCATTTCCGTACAACAGAAGTGTTTATGGTCATCCTGGCGTTTCTAATACCATAAAATGCTTTTTTTCATATTTTAAAAAAATGCACATGCGTCTGAGAAGTAACGATTATGGAGTCGTGTTTTTGTCTATTTTTAAGGGTATTTCAACATCACAGACTCTTGTTTCACTCTGTTGTAACCAAATTTGTTGCAGATTTGTATATTAACTAAACGTAGTGTCCATGTTTACGGGTTGAAACTAGGCGATGTGAGAAATATGCCGTAGTGTTTAAAAACTAGGGTCTGCCCCTTTAAAGAGCAAATTTATTCATTAAACATCGGCTATTGGATGTCAAGCATTTGGTAATTTTGACTAGTAGTCATCAGAGGAATCGCACTACAATATTCCATTAAACAGCAAGGGATATTTTATATGCACTTTCCCACAGACATGAGCATATTCAATGAAAACCAGTCATGAGTTTGGGAGTATGCCAGTAAACAAAACAAAAAGTCCTAACAATAATTGTATGTTACTGGATTTTCGTACTTTTGAATGCAACTGAGAATTGCGAATTATGTTTCACTAGAAAAAAAATGTTGGTGTGTTAAAATACCCAAACTGTTTAAAATGTGTGGTGGAAGTCTATACTTTCAACAACAAAAAATTATTATTATTGTTGTTAGAGGTTTTTTTGGACTGAAAACCTTCTCTAAATAAAAATATCCATTATTTAATTAAAAAAATAAACAGTTTCTTTTATAAGAAGACTCGAACAGAACCTTTTAGGTGTTGAAACTCCATTTGTAGAGGATTTTTCCGTTCGAGGTTTTTTGCTCGCTGGACTTCCTTCCTCATCCGATCTGTAAGAATAACAACAGAATTTTAAATGATGGATCAACGTGCTATGTTTTATTCAGTTTATGGCTATAATAATTAAAAAGTACTGACACCAATGACACCAAATTTAAATGTATAAATTACATTTAATTTATTAGTGATGTTAGTTTAAATTCAATTATCTCCCCTTCCCCACCCCACATTTTATTGGTAGGCCATTGTATAATGTTAGTTGAGCTCTTTGTGATATACAATTACATTATCATATTTAACGAACTAATACTTGAAAATATGCAGTATAAATAAACTATTTGGTAGAATAATAACATTGTTAAAATAAATTTTTAAAATCATACTTAAAGGAAGGGACAATTAAGGCATTTGGCCTGGTATGCATATTCAACGATATATAATGCACATTATTGTTTAATATCAACAAGTATAATCGTATAGTTAATTAATAAAACTGTTAAATGTAACGGCTATTATATATAACGGGCGCAGCCATTTTGTGCCATCTCAGTGGGTACGACCTCTGGCGAGCTGATGGTTACGTAATACTTAACGCGTAACGTCAGGAATGAGCCGGCTTAGAACTAGAGAAACACAATCTACCTGTTTTTTGCGGGATGATAAATAGTTATACATTGCAATGTTCTGTAATAATACACATCCCAGTAAGCCAGCAATAAGTATATCCAGCACTATATATATTATTTTTCAATACAAAATAAAATACCATTGTCAAAGTGGCTACACAACAAGTCGAAATAATAAACAATGTTTTGTCCATGCATTAACCTACGTACTGAAATGATACACGGGGTGTTTTCTTAGTTAACTGGTCTATGCTGTTAGTTTTTTCTACCTGTGATTCCTGATTGGCAGGTGTGTATTTGATTGGTAACCAGACGAGCCAATTAATTGACGCTGTCTAGACACAAAAATGCATACCGATATTGTGGAATATTACCTGTCATCCCTAAAATGGTAATGGACAGGGTTTATTACTGTAAATAGTTCTGTAAAACTATTGATAAAGTACACTTTTCCATCTAAAACCACAGAACTGACCAATTACGTAGTCCCAAAGAAAAGAAAATTATCACTTGGGTATCGTGGGTTGTTGTTTTTGCTCCAACGTAGCATATCAATAGGCCTAATGGTGTACATTTTTCCTTTGGATTATTTAACAGAGAAAAATACTATAACCCATTTTGTTCCGTTAATGCAACTGGAAATATATTTAGTTAAATAGTTTATTATATTATTACGTCATTTATGCTGTTTTACAAGTCAGGTTGATCCAAGAGAAGCGCCTTGTCAAAAATTACTGCTTTTGTTTACACTGTAAATACAGGAGATGGTCAGGAGCTGGCATCACTTCGCCCCAAGCTATACCACCGGACGTCACAAAAATGAAACAAAATGGCTGCCCCCATAAGCGTTTTTCATTTATTAAAGTGTCAGTATGTGTTGGTGGTCTGGTTATGCATCTTTCCAACACATAAGGCTCTTGTTTGAGTTGACCCTCCCTTTAACAAGTGTAATACACATTCAAGTGCAGTATGAAAAACAAATCTGCATCCAAAACGTATTTCTTATTCTCATAGCTCTTCTGTCGAACTGTAACTTCCTTTATCTTTGCAAACATCAACCTTCAGGGAATTAGAAACAAAAAAACAACAACCAAAAAACAAAGTGGTAGGACTTACTTCTGCTTTGGATGAGACTTTGATTTGTCATGTTTATGAGAAAACCGGTGTTTTTCTTTAGATTTCTCCTGTGAAGACGGCTTCTCGGACTGACTGTTTTTGTCACTGCTGCTTTCCTTGTGGACGCTACTTCTGCCATCATGGCTAGCCTTGCCACTGGCCGTCACAGGACTGTCGCTCTTTTTGAAGTGATTGTCTAAAATCCAATGCCGTTCTAGTTTACTTTCAGCCTCGCGGAGTCGGCTTTCACTCTGACTTAGCTGATTTTCCAAATGAGACAATTTGGCATCAGGCTGAGGGTCTTTAACACTATTGTTATGAGAAATCTGGGGCAAGCTTTTCTTGCTTCGATTTTCCTCTCCTTTGCTTTTAGCTTTTGCCATCACACGTCTATAAGCCACTGTGCAAAGCCAGCATAGAAATCTTCCATTGAGCTGAAAAACAGAGAATATTAAATTAACTCTTCCTCTGACCACTGACCCAATGTTGAAATAACCGTAGTTTAAGACACCAAATAATTTTTTATTTAAAATGTGCTGAGATTTTATTTAAAAAAAAAACATTCTGCATTTAAGCAAATGTTTTTTGAGACAAACAAACTTATTTTTTATTCAAACAAAACACTGCTTGCACTTTAACACATGTATGTATGTACATGTGATTTGGTTCGTTTTTGTTTTCTTTTTCACATTGTTAGTGGCGTTAGTGGGCTAATACATCATCACAGTTTTCACAGTAATTTGCTGGTATTAATGTTTTTAAAAACTTGCAGCACTAACTTCAATCACCTGCTTACTTGGTATTCTTTTCTTTCTTTTTTAAATGCTTTTTAAAATGTTTTAAAAACTGGCAATCAAATATTTAAAATGTTTATTTACATTTTTATTCAGGAATCATTATGGTTAATAAATAGAGGATTCGTCACGAGTATTTTTTAATATGGAAAATATCAACCGAGTCTATGTTAACTGATTTGTTGAGGCTCTGCCGAGGTTGATATTTTACATATTAAAAAACACGAGTAGCGAATTCTATTTATCCTATAACACTTCTAAAATAACATCTAATTACTTCTTTTTTTAGTAAATCACATTACTAAAGTCGCTGCCATCGATAATATGACATCATCACGATTAGCACAAATTAGTTTCACGTCACACATTTTAAACAAATCTTTGAAAACGTTACGCCCAGGTACATGGGTCTTGTTGGCTTGTAAGCAAATGACCCATCCACAACAACAAATTACCTAGAGACCTTGCAGATTTGCATACCATTATTAACCGGGTTAATAAAGTAAATTATCACGTGGGTTTTACACATGGATATCATGGGTAAGTTATAGGATAAATATGAATATTACAGTGAAACCTAACAGTGCAATATTTATAAATGGACCACATTTAATTGTATTTTAAATCAAATACCTTTTTAGCAGAATCATCATCTCGCTTAAATGCACACCGCTGTTTACATTGCTCACACGTTGAAGGAGGACCCCACTTCTTTTCTGAATTTGTGCACCTCTGGCATTTGTTTCCAATGAAAGCTGCTAGGATGTTGCAATATTCACAAGCCGAAGGCTGCAAAATTCAATACAGATAACATACAAAATCCACAATGCATAGACCGTATCTGTAATTTATGTAACAATCTATATAAATTATTAGTACTTCAGTTAATTTGTTTCACAGCAAAAGACGTGTAATGTGTATGTGTAGAAAAAAATTAATTGTGAATTTATAGTATTTATAAGCTATACCTTTCCAAATGTCTTCACATTCTGTGCACACTTTTGGCATATTGAATTTGTGCTCCCTTTGCTAAAACAGAAATGAACATGTTATTGTTGCAAGTACATATTTATACAGAAATTAAATAAGGATGTACAATAGTAGGTAATAAAATAATAATTTTATTATCAGAATGTACAAATCCTATATCATCAAAATAAATTATGTTAATCTTTAATATATATATTTGCTCCATATACTGGTAACAATACAAAAGTAATGCTCAAAATACTACGAATGTTCAGTTTTTAGTCTACTTCACATTATTTTAAATTTACAAGTTGTTTGTTCTTGTCACAATGATTACAATACATGTTTGAATAAAATACATAATCTTACATGCACACCTAAACATTAATATTAAAACGTTCTCTGAAAGCTACCTTGAGATAACTTTAATTGCATATTAAAGAAGGCTCTTAAATTTACCAAGCAATAGACAACTACCATGTATATATTTTATTTTAGTATAATAATAAATAAAAATAAAAAAAATAATAATATATATATATATAAAATATATGTACACGTTATGTACCTTTGTTGTTGAAACTCAGCTCGGCAGTAGGTACATTTAACAATAGGAAAGTTATTTCTACAGTCCTAAAAAGGAAAAAAGGAAAAGGAAAAATAGGTACAGGTCTGCATTAATAAACAAAAATGCATTTACAATGTCCTAAATGTTCAGTACATGGAAGTACATGTATATATGCACGCATCCTCAAATGTGTTCATTTTTAATGAGGCTGAGCATGCATGATCGTTACTACTCACCCTGACAAAAATTATATGTAAAAAGCTTTACTAACCGTATAATGCGGCCCTTTATCCTTTATTTGCACAATCCATTAACAATTTAAAATTTGTGGTGAATCAGTAAACATTTCATAACTACACTGTATAAATGTACAGTATATCATCCAATAAATTGTCCTAATGTAAGATGAAAATTATATTTCCATGGGTCATCAAGAACTGAAACTAAAAGGTCAATGCCACTCCAACCAAATTAAATGGTATTATTATCTACATGGTCCAACATAACCAAGTCAATAAAAACCATGTATGTAAATTAATAAACTGTATATAATCATGTGACCAATCAATGTTATAAACTGACTGCTTCTCCAGTCATAGGTCTGTGCATTTTACAAAACTTGTGTCATGATTCATGTATTATCCTCACTTTCTCAGGCAATACAAAACTCATTTAGTAAAATCAGTATAACACAATGGTAGATTGTATAACAATCTCTATTTATGTGCTTTTGGCATTTAATTTGCATTTGTTAGAAGAAAAACAAATTCCATTCCTGTTTACATGCTGGTATGTTTGGGGGTTTTCCCGCAATTTTAGACAAAACATTATGGTAAAGTTTCAAAAGATGAAAAAAATCAAAAGCACCATTCATCAAATATACTGACACACTTTGAAAACACAATTAGGTTTTAATGTGACACTAACAACATTATCTATTGGATATCTATGAATGTATTACTATAATATGCTAATGTGTATTCCTGCATGTCAACGTCGGTTTCTGAGTTTATAGTGATGATTAACTTTTCATGCAATTAACACAAGATGTGAAAACTCAGAATTTGGTGTAAAACTGACAATGTGTGCAGTATGTTCACAATACTTTGCACGTGCAAACTGCATACGTTGGACGCATAAAAGGCACAGATTGATTATTAGATAAGTTGGTGTGAAACAATGCTACGACTCAGCAATAATCAGAGGGAGCGAGCATTAGGAATGCCGATTGGTGGAACACTTCAATAAGTTCCAGTCAGGTTATATCACTCATTCAAGCTTGAAACTGTTGAAGGGTGAATTTGAAAATTCCTAGCTACCCGTTGTTGTGAAATTCCACCAATCAGCATTCCTAATTAACACTCCCTCTGATTATTGCTGAGTTGTGGCATTGTTTAACACCAACTTATCTAATAATCAATCTGTGCCTTTTATGCATCCAAAGTATGCAGTTTGCACGTGCAAAGTATTGTGAACATACTGCACACATTTGCAATTTTACACCAAAATTTGAGTTTTCACATTTTGTGATAAAAGATCCTCGTTATAAACTTGGAAACCCACGTTGACATGCTTTAATACATGTTAGCATGTTATAGTAATATATTCATAGATATACATTAGATATTTGTTTTAGTGTCACATTAGTTCATCAAGATAAACCTCGCGTGCAAAGCACAACGGCGAGGTTTATCCTGTCTATCCATTCCGCCGTTTGCAGTTTTTGGACAACGGTTCCGAGGAATTTTGCTCGGAACAAAATTGAGGTCAAAATAACGATTACCATCACATTTCCCCACCCTAATCGTATATTGTGATCTATTTCGAGCTCACTGAGACCAAGAAATACTTACTTTGAAATGATCTTCATTCTGAATTAAAGGAAAAAAGTCCGACTTTACCGAGCGGATTCTAGCAGCCACTTTCTAGCAGCCAATTACGCTGGCAGACAATATCAGCTGACACGCATGGCGACATTCTAAACACCAGAATCATACGCCTTTCAATTGTTACTTGTATTTCCCACACTGATATGCTAATTATTAGTATGATTGTTACTTGTATTTCCCACACTTTTAAACACACTGATATGCTAATTATTAGTATTCACTATAACCACACTGATATGCTAATTATTAGTACGATTGTTACTTGTATTTCCCACACTTTTAACACACTGATATGCTAATTATTAGTATTCACTATTAGTATAACATAAAGGTCTTCGAAAGGCGTATGATTCCGGTGTTTAGAACGTCGCCATGCGTGTCAGCTGATATTGTCTGCCAGCGTAATTGGCTGCTAGAAAGTGGCTGCTAGAATCCGCTTGGTAAAGTCAGACTTTTTCCCCTTTAATTCAGTGAAGATTGTTTCAAAGTAAGTATTTCTTGGTCTCAGTGAGCTCTAAATAGATCACAATATAGGGTGGGGAAATGTGATGGTAATCGTTATTTTGACCTCAATTTTGTTCCGAGCAAAATTCCTCGGAACCGTTGTCCAGAAACTGCGAATGGCGGAATGGATAGACAGGATAAACCTCGCCGTTGTGCTTTGCACGCGAGGTTTATCTTGATGAACTAGTGTCACATTAAAACCAAATTGTGTTTTCAAAGTGCTCACCCAGTGCTAGCCCTGTGTTGAATATTATATTTATTGGGTACTAATCCAAAACAAAGGTGCAAAATGTGACTGCCATCGACTGTAAGTGTAATTATATTTATGGCAAATCCCACCCCTAACTCCACTACTGATCCATCCTTTTTCCAATTTGAAATTCTATTCAGAACTGGCAAAATTAGAATATTTTACAAAATTACATGATTGGTGGGGTTGTTGTGGGAATTTTAAAAAATCAGTTATTGCTCATAACATAATATACAATTTTGACAAAAAATACTGTTCCCAGTCAGCCAATCATGGCCCAATGTCAAAGTGAAAATGAATTATCATTATGAAATAAAATTCCGATTAGTCGACTTACTTTGCACAACTGTTCCCCTTGAGATAACTCATCAAATGGATATCTATTATGGCATTTCGTACAAGAAAACAGTGCTGCCATATTGTGTGTATATTATTTAAAAATCTGTCTCAACAATATAAAATTTTAATGACAAAATTAGCCACTTCCAAAACTATTTGTTCAATCGAGGTTTCAAACGGAAGTTATTCTGTGTTGAGGTCACGTGAATAACCGATAGTGACAAAAAAGGACATTAATAGAATTTGTTTTAAACGACAAAATTGGCACATTTTAAAGGGTATTTGATGTCTAACAAATCACAAAAATATGAAAATTTTCACATTTGTTGGGTAACCTTATTCTTTTGTGCCCCGAGAAGGGCATGGCAGTTTGGTTGGCAACAGCAAAGTCGGGTGTGGGAGAGACGTGCCTGAACCTTAATTGGATAGAGGCACGTTAATAGAGTTTACGCTACGTTACGCTACAGCAAATCCTTCTAAGGACTAAAAGGGGGCACATATGGGAGTTAAATCGCCACAGCTTCCACGAAGGCAAGGTTCCAGCAACGAGCTATCTAGTTCGAGTACTCTGTCGGTAAAAGAGCTGTAGTCCATCCCACAGGGAACGCATTTTCAAGCTTGGTCCTATGGAATTTACTACAAGTTATTTATTTCTGATTGATTGATTGATTGATTGCTTAATTCATTCATTCATTGCTTGATTGATTGATTTTGTTATTTCTAAAACACTTTTACTTTTGTTCTTACATCAAACAAAACTGAAATTATTTATAAAAAAAAAACATTTTTTGTAGAAGGATATGGCACGGACTATAGACGGTCATTTGAACAGTTATCAACGCTGATAACTGTCCAAATGTCCGTCTAGCTCTCTTACCGTCACAGTACTCGGGCTACGAGCTGTCATTCGACTAACTAAGTCAAAACAACTAGAACTAGCTCTATAAACATTTTACTTTCGGCGAACAGTTTCTATTTGGCTATAATCCCAAGGGACATTTGCATATTCAATTTAGCACCAAAAGCCACCCTCGCCCACTTTCGACCCCGGTCGGGCTGCCTGTGCACAGTTGCACTTGCCAGCGCGGGCGATCCCTCCTCCACCTACCCTTTTCTGGACGGAGGAGCCGGCGATAGCTTGTTCTGGGTGTGCTAAAGTCTCAAACTTGTTTTACATGCCTATAATATCCATTGAAGGTTCAGGCATGTCTCCTTCGGGTCCTACTCCTGGTAAGGTCAACAGTTTAATTCGAGGGAGATTAGATGTGCTCATTAAACCTTACTGTTTCTAGTGGGCCTACAGTAAAACCCTCTTAAATGGACCGTTAATAAACCGGGAATTCTCCAAAACCGGACATTTTTCAAGACCTGTGCCGGGATGCGAACCTGTACCTACCAGCCGGTCCGATGGGTTAACGACGACACCACCGAGGCCGGTACTGGTGGTACTAGTACCTGCACAATATCTATACACATAGCTAGGGGACGTCTTCCATAATTACGCAATGCATAGACTAAATTCCTCTCTGCAGGTTAATTCACATAGATTAACATGGTCTGCCGAATACATGTAAACTGATGGAGCTGGTCTTGTTGTACTGATCATGATGCAATCGGTAATTTGCAAAACACTTAGGCCCCTAGTGTTTGTAAAAGAATATTAGGCGCGTGTGCGCCTGTTCAAGCATAGGGAGAGCATAACTCTACCCCTCTATATACAATTACCCCCCCCCCCCACACACACACACACACGCACGCACACCTGCATACATTTCCGCACGCGCCTGAATAGATACCATACCAATAGACCATTTAGTAAAGCTATTGGCAAACCTTATTTCTGATGGAGGCGGGACATAGCCCAGTGGTAAAGCGTTCGCTTGATGCGCGGTCGGTTCAGGATCGACCCCCGTCAATGGGCCCATTGGGCTATTTCTCGTTCCACCCACAGCACCACGACTGGTATATCAAAGGCCGTGGTATGTGCTATTCTGTCTGTGGGATGGTGCACATGAAATATTCCTTGCTACTAAAGGAAAAATGTAGCGGGTTTCCTCTCTGAGACTATATGTAAAAATTACCAAATGTTTGACATCCAGTAGCCGATGATTAATACATCAATGTGCTCCAGTGGTGTTGTTAAACAAAACAAACAAACAAACTGGTGGTAGTCTGTTTCATTTGGAAGACTAATGTAGCTTTTTCTAACATTGAACGTTTTATTATAAGTGCGTGTGCAGGAAATTATGCAGAGGGGGTGGGGGTGTTTCCAGTCATTATTTTTTTTTTTTAAATCGCTTTAAACACCGACCCGTCCTCCCCGTACACACGCCTGCATGCTAATGGTGTTTGAGGCCGTTCAACAATTTAACATAACGCTCGCGGGTAGGGTGGGTTATCATGGAATGTAATACAGGATATTATATTATGGAGGTGGGTGGAGGAGATATGATCTGCCAAAAATTACATAGCGTTTAATCCAATACATGAATGTGTAATTTTTATCCATAAATTGAATGGGCAAATTTTCCATTACAGATGAAATTGTTCAATGAATTATTTCATATATAATATATGAAATAGATAACGATAACAGTGAAAGTAAGAATTAAATGCTGACGATCCAAAATAACTATATTTTGCATTATCGACTGTTGAACGGCTCCTTATATATATTTTACATTTATCATTTTATGCGGGAGAGGGGGGTTGGGTGATTTGTATAAAGCATAGATATTGTATGTCTTAATAATACTACTATTATTGCTATATATGTCTGACACATTAATAGTAAAATAAGGGTTTTGTTTGGTTCACATTGTTAACCAATAATTTATAGGTGAACCTATCCGATCCACTTCCCTATTAGGCCTATGCCATATTTCCTTCTAAGCTAGCCAAAATGCTTATAATCTTGTAACTTTGTTTTTAAAATCGAAACTTACTGAAGTTGCTAAATGGAAAATACACGGACTAAGATACTGAAAAGAAAAGAATGTGTTGATAACGACACAACAGGACATCCATCCATCCATCCATCCATCCATCCATCCCCCTCTCTCTCTCTCTCTCTCTCTCTCTCTCTCGCTCTCTCTTTCTCTCTCAAACTATATAATTTATGCCATAACATTAATTGTCAGTTTTAAAAAGACTGAGACTAACATTTGGCTTTTTATCAACGTAGTTATTAAGTTGTTCTTTATTGACTCTTTCAATCTTTTACTGAAGCACACACTTATTTCCAGTTTTCAAGAATGGTTCCTTATTCTACCCCTATAACAACTGTGATCACGGTCAATGACATCTGGCCTAGCTATTGTTCGTGTCCCATGTGCTTCGGTAATATCAATAGATGAATCACTTACTCATGCCGTTTTATTCACTTAAAGTGATTGCCGTTGTTTTGGACAATTTTGCCATAGATCAATATTCAAAATCCCAATAAACCAGGGCCGAGTCCAGTCAGACCGAGCAGAAAAACGTCCGCTAAACTGGTTTAAATGCGCTTCACGTTAAAGGGACATTCCTGAGTTTGCTGCATTGTAAGATGTTCCCGACTAATAAAATATTTCTACAATTAAACTTACATATTAAATATATTTTCTTCCGTATATATTTCTGGTAGATGTGGGTACATCTGTGAATATATGTACATGTATAATATATATGTGTATGCATTTATGTATGTGGGTATCTCTATGAATATATTGTTATATATGCGCAATTATGCACGAAGTAACTCTGTTCCTTGTTTCGTTTCTTATTTTTATTTTTATTCTCTATCTTTCTTTTCAATTTAGGTCAGTGCCTTAAAGGAGTTTAAAGAATATTTCTTCATACTAGATATGTCTATGTAATTACCTGTATATGTTGCTATCTATATATTATTATTTTATAATTATTATTATTTTATTTTTTTATTATCCCAGAAGAATACGTAGTGTTAGGGTTGGGGCCCTAAATCACTACAATACATATATATCAGTGTCTGGATATTCAATGTGTTTCTGGTCGTCTTGATATTTGTAAGAAGCCCAAATTGGTTTTTGTCTTCAAATAATTTCGTACGTACAAAAAAATTATATTTTAGGAAATAAAATGAAATTTAACTTAGTACAAATATTAGAACGATCAGAAACACATTTAATATACAGCCACTAATATTTAATGTAATTACAATCGTTAAAAAGTCTCTGTTAGTCGATAACATCTTAAAAATTGCCGCAAACTCAGGAATGTCCCTTTAAAAGAAATGGCAACGTTGGGACCCAATCAAATAGTTCGCGAACGTTAACGAAACTTTCGCTGGCTGAACTTAGGGATGATATTTCAAATTAAAATAATTTTATTTCATATATGGATCATATTAATGGCATGGCATGCATTGGGAAACATAATACAAACATAAACGGGTTACATCAGATATCTATAGTAATAGTAATGATGGTAATGAATATGATATATATGTAATATGTATATGATATGCATACGTATGTGTACGTACGTAGTGTGTATTTGTGTTAGTTCAAGTTGGTGTTGTGGTAGAGGGTCTGGTAAGTTAATTTTGCTAATGGTTGAACATTTTACAACATAATTGGCTAACAGTTGGAGCTACCTGTTCTGGGCCGTCAAAAAGAAAAAGAAAAAAATTCCAGTTAAGACAGAAGTATGAACTCAGAACATATTTGACCTACTTTATAATATAGTATTTTTTTTAAACGTATATTTATTGGACATTTAGTTTAAACAATTAATCTCATCTTCTGGTTCTTGTTTTCACAGCTGGCAGATACGCTCATTTCTGTGGATATTCCTATATAACGTCCAGTCTCTGTTTTTAGTCTATGAGCACACAAACGCAGTTTAGTGAGAGCTTGTCTAAAATTAGTATTTTTAATATATTTCAAGTAATTTACCATTTCATATTTGTTTTTAATATGTTAAAATATTTGCAGCTTTTCAGAGTTCTGCAGCTTAATTTTAAAGTGTTTGTGATATCTGTCATCAAGGATTTTGCTTACGTTGCTAGAGTTTGATTTTGAATGAATTTTAGCGTTAGTTAATTGACTTTGGTTAATGTTGTTACTATCAAGCATATCTTGTAGATAAGCAAAGTAAAAGTAAACTTTGTTTTATTTAACGACGCCGCTAGAGCACATTGATTTTTTATCTTATCATCGGCTATTGGACGTCAAACATATGGTCATTCTGACACTGTTTTTAGAGGAAACCCGCTGTCGCCACATAGGCTACTCTTTTTACGACAGGAAGCAAGGGATCTTTTATTTGCGCTTCCCACAGGCAGGATAGCACAAACCATGGCCTTTGTTGAACCAGTTATGGATCACTGGTCGGTGCAAGTGGTTTACACCTACCCATTGAGCCCTGCGGAGCACTCACTCAGGGTTTGGAGTCGGTATCTCGATTAAAAATCCCATGCCTCGACTGGGATCCGAACCCAGTACCTACCAGCCTGTAGACCGATGGCCTGCCACGACGCCACCGAGGCCGGTTTTGTAGATAAGCATGCCAGCCTATTTTGTGTTGTGTCTGTAGCTCTTTGCTACAGGATACTGCATCATACAATATAGATCTTGATTCTTCTAAATTCTCTAGGTACATAAAATATTTATAAATATTTGCATGTATGTTATTTATAAGTGAGTAGCGCCCTAGTTCATTTCTGCAGGCAATGTTAATATATGTGGGTGTGGATTTACACCCGAGAAAGCGTAATCTGAATAGTTCTTTTGAACCCTTATTACTAAGTACAGTTTTTGTTTCAGTAAAGTTTCCAGTTGCTGAGTTTATAGAGTATGCATTTGCTTGAAACATTTCATTGTTATCTAAGTAGAATTTAGTAGTTGTCGTGTTTTTCCTTTTTGTATAATCATAAAATTTGATTTTTAATTATTTATATTTGGGTACCATAACTTACAGAAGTCATCAATACTATTAAAACATTCCTGTAAGCCTCGTGGGGTTTCAGATATAAGGAGGAGGTCATTTGCCCATAACAAATGGGATAGTTTTTCTTTTTGTAGTGTAACAGGTGCACATGCAGTTGATTGAAAATCTAGGTAATCTATGAACACATGTTAAACAGGTTAGGGATGAGTGTATCACCTTGTTTTACCCCTATATTTGTATTGTCATAGATTGATTTAACAATGTTGTAGACTTTCCCGCCAATCTATAGGCCTAGTCGTAAAATTTTAAGAAGTCCTTCTCTCCACACCATATCAAATGCTTTTGAAAATCAATAAAAGACATGTAGAGTCGTTTGTGTAATTTGGTTACCCGGTACTTTGTTTATTAAGGTGTTACGAATAAATTATTTTGTTGGCTGTTCTACCTTTCCTAAAGCCCGATATAGCAATAAAAAACACTTTTTACTTAGCACGTGGATGTTCGCTTTAGAGAGTTTTTACTCTATTATATTAGGCCTATATTACGTTTAACTCACAAACATTAATTCATTTTAAGTTATTTTCGTCCAATTAAGATTCAAGCACGCTGTCCTGGGAACACACGTAAACTACCTGGGCGATCTGTTGATGGTTAGTGAGGGAGAAGTTGGTGTAATGACCTTACACCTTCCCACTGAGTCCTTAAAACTCGCGCTGGGAGGGAGCCGGCACCGGGATGCGAAGCTATAGCAACGATGGCTTTACTACTACACGACTGTGATCGGTTCACAAACATTTGCGGCACATAATGATATATAATAGTTTTTTTTTTTAAGAGAAATGATCTTTACCCAATCAAAATCAGTTTCAGTTGCAGTAGGAATTGGCCAATCGAAACTGGTGTTTTAAAATAAAAGGCAGTTCGGTCGCCCGGATGCTGTTGGAATTGTTTACGTTTTAAGTGTGCAGAGAGTGATCGTGAAATTTAACCCTTGTGATCGCTTGATATGGATAGCTCAGAGGTTTCTGTGAGTCTTTAGAATATATTCAATATTACAGTTATAAATTGCATCGCAATTTGGGAAGGAATGTTGTACGATTCCGATTTCTATAAATCGATTAAATTAATAAATCATGCACTGCACATTCTTGCTGCCCAGTAAGTGAATAACTTTTGACTGAACGATGTAGGGAAAAAATATCCGCCCGGTCCCCCCCTTCCCCTAACCCTAACCCTAACCTTAACTCCAACCCTAGCCCTAACCCCAGCCATAACCCTCAACTGTAACTAAAAAATAAAAATGGAGGGGACCGGGCGGATATTATACCCGATGTAGTCTGTCACTCTGTTCCAGTTGTTAGATATATTTACTCCCAAACCCTTTCTGACAAGAGTTCTAACCGTCATCCTCTTGGTGGATTTATTCAGTGATTACCTACACACCCCACCCCCACCAACCCATCCATTATCCCACCTCTGGTAAATTGAAGCCTGTCTATGGGATAGCGTAAGGATCTCTTGCTACTAATGGGGAAATGTAGCTGGACCTAAGGTGCACATTCCGTGCAGTCTGCCTGACATGAGTGCAGGTGCCGACTTACACTGTCTCCTTCATCCAAGACCCGAAAGGTGTTGGGGTAGGAGGGAAAAAGGACCACCCTCGCTAAGCCAGTGCAAAAGAGCACTGGCAGCCTGACTAGGGTTGGTAATGGGTGTGGTGCTATTGAATCTTGAATGTTCTTTAGGATTAAGTCCAAAACGTAATTTTTTTATGCAGTATGTAGTTGGTTTCTTCTAAAGGCTTATATATAAACTGGATATGGCCCATGTGTGTGGTCTGGCTTAAAAAATTAAAAAATACATTAGTTTTAGTGAGAGTGTCTAGCCTGGATGCTTGCATCTGCAAAACGCATGTGGCCAGCCAGAACAAAGTTGGTGTATAGGCCCTAAATGCAAGTGGCAGACACAACAGTTGAACAGAACACATACATTTGCAACATTCAGTCTATATTCATGAGACTTTAGACTATGTATACATGTGCCAGAATTACCAAATTATGTTGTTATTCTAATAGATGATGATTACTAAGTCAATGTTCTCTAAACTTGACTATTTACAGTCTCAACCACATTGTTAACAACTACGATTATTTACTCTTCTACCTTTAATTACCATAAAGATTTTCTTCATATTTTGTCCCAACATAACATTTTGTGAAATAACCATTACAATGACACAAATTCCACATTTTAGATTTAAACCATGTCACCTATATCAAATTTGCTAAGATCTCTTGGTACAAAACGGTTGGAATTTTTAACCATCTGCCATTTTGCTTTTGTATGAAATACTCTTCAAGAGGGGTGGAAGCCTTTGAAGTATAGTGACGTAATTAGGCTGACAGCATGTTGATTGCGTTATACCTTAACACATGTCATGAGGTTGTTTGATTAGGTCATATCGATCTACACCTCTTGAAGAATATTCCATAAAAATGCAAAATAGCAAAGTCAATTTAGATGACATGGTTATGATCTAGCATGTGGAATCTGTGTCATTGTGAGGTTTTATCACAATCTGTGTTTTGGACAAAGTTTTGGGACCATCTAATAGTGATAAAAGGTATCTAGAGTAATTTATTATACTTGTTAACAATGTGGTTCAGACTTTACTTACCTTATATTGCCGTTTATTAGCCAACTTTTGAAGTTTAGATATACGTTCCAAAAGAAAAGTCTGCTTATACATGGAGACAACAAATTGGTTCATAAAATTCCGATCGAAAACACTCGTGACTTACAAATTTTGATCAGACCCTTAAGGGCCTGCTATACGATACGATAGAATCGGACCGAGTTACTCGGACCGATTGAATCGGACGTGTTGTCACACGGTACTTGTCAATCTTATGAAATGTGACGTCATTGAAAAAATATCCTTCCTGTAACCATGGTAAACAATGTTGTGTATTGATAAGAAGGCGGCTGTCGTAACGTCTCTGTATTTATATAAATGACTGGACACACCCAACAAAGAGTTGTGCCACTGATACAACTCTATGAGCTGTTGGGTCTGTACCGACGACAAGCGAACAGAGTTTTCCGCCATTACACTCAGAACGTCAAAGTTATCTGCGCCACGATCTGATTGGTCAACGTCCCCAAACGTCCGATTCAATCGTATGAAAATAGAACAAGTTCTAAACTTCTGACTCGTATGAGTGACTCAGACCGATTCAATCGTATGACATGCCACACGTTACGATATGCTTGTTGGCGTTGCGATCTGAGTGACTCATACGAGTCACTCGTATTGTGTAGCAGGGCCTTTACAGCCTTTCACACTCACAGCTTATGTAACAATAATTTGTGCACAGAATAAATAAAAGACCCCATCATGCAATATTACGTACTTTTTGGTTTTTGAATGCATTAATACTTTGATGAATAATAATAAAAATTACTTGTTTTATTGTCATTACAATGGTAAAAACATGTTCTTTCCAACCATCCGCCATCTTTGTTTGACAGAACCAGCCTTTCATATAGCAAGTTTAAGATATACAACAGTGTTTATTACTTGTGTGCAGTGATACAGCTTGAATTGTTTATTTTTCCTGTTATGTTTTATCAATGCTAAATTATTTTTGCACAGCATGGTAGACATTAGCATTGCGATTACTATTACCGTGCGTAATAATTAAAGGGAGGAAAATATATATGAAAAAGAAAAGCACAAGTCTGTTTGTTGACAGTAGTATTGAAATCAATACAAGGTACAACTGGACAAAGATGACTTCGGCTTATACACGAGGCCAATGATTTTGTCTTTGATATTTAGAGTCAAACTAAGAGGTCGGCTTATCCAAGGAGTTGGCTAATACATGGCAGTATATGGTAGTACCATTAAACAAAACAAATTTAACTATCCAAGTTATAGTTTATGTGCACATTACAGTGGAATTGGAGTGAGTTTTGCCGATTAGTGTCCAGAATGAGTTGGTAACTTTTAAGGAGCGAGTTGACAAAAAAGATTTGGATGAGTTGACCAACCATTACTCATTAGGGCTAATTGGTAGAGGTGAAGCCAGCATTTGTAATAATTTGCTATTGGGCAAGATCAAGCGGTAATGAAGGGACATTTTAACTACTTTTATCAGTGCTGCCACTTTATACATTTTAAAAAGTGTTATACTTTTTTCTTGGAAATACTACTTTTTATATTTTTAAATACTTTTTTTCACATGAAAATACTTTCTTTTTTTCTGCAAAAAATAACTTAAGAAAATAACTTAAGAAATCAAATTTCAAATTTGACCATCATAAGATTTGTGCTTTACTAGTGTTTTTTTCAGGAGTGAGGAGTGTTTGTAGAGCTCTCTGATCCTGCTGCTCTCAGTGACCAAGTGACTGGGTACTGAAATATGCAGAACAGAATGTTCAACAATCACAAATCCTCACATAGTACACACCTTTCCTTCAGGTTGATCATAAGCAGCAAACATTAAAAGGACAAAATTAGCAAATGTCATATGGTTACCTATTGGAGTAAGTTAATGAAAAATTATACTCCATCATTGATTTACTCCTTAAATATATTTTTAATAAAAACAAATTCATGGTAAAAAACTTATGCACATCTGTATATTAAGCAAATACAAAGCTAAAAAAAAAATATCTTTCAAGTTCCTGTTTAAATTTTCACAGTTATTACAACTACCACCATTGCCCCAGAGCTTTTAATTTGAAGTAGCACTAATGTTTGAAGTAAATTAATTACTCTTAGTCTGCCAGAAGTAGAGATGTCTTCTTTTGATAAGGCATTTACAAAGTTATCAGGCCTATAGAAATGTTATTGCTTCAATTAGTAGCTGTAATCCCTTTGTAAGGTGTTGATGTTACATAAATGATTTTAGTAATTCATTCAATTTATACATATGATGAATTTTTTCAAATTGCTTTTATCACACAAAAAGTTTGAATGTTTCTAGTATATTTTAGTAAATACAGTAGGAAGTAAAAAATATGGCTTGCTGTTATTTTTTTTTATAATAGCAGGCCAAAGGAAATATGGCCTGCTAAGAAAAAACAAATGTCTTGATGGAAATAAAACAGCATGCATTGAGTGTTTCAAGATAGTGAGTGAAAAAGTAAGACCTCTGAAGTGTATTTTAAAGCATTATGGTATGAAAATAACAGAATCATAAGCTAAATAGATGATCATACATACATCCGTTTCTTTAAAAAAAAGATGATGATTTTAGCTGGTGAATTTCTGTTTCACTTACTAGGTCTTCAAAATAAACCGCTTTTCGCAGGTCGCTATTTCAAGCCCTGTGATAACTGGCATCTTTCACCACCATTTTCCAAAGGCTATATATGTTTTTTATTCCCAATTTTAGACTAAAATATTCCCAATTTGAATGTAAATATTCCTTTTGTTTATTGTCGTAAGTACACAGATATATTTTGAAAACGATGTGTACATGTACAGGTAACACTTGACAAACATCCCTTCCCTCATGCATATTTCATAACACCAAATAAACATATTAATTTGAATGAATACAAGTGCAAATGTATATGTATAATATTAGTCTTTTATATTCCAGCTTATATGTACATGTAGTTTAATTAGATGTTTTTCAAATAAAATTGATTTAAAAAAAAAAAAATTGTAAAATGACACTAAAATTCTTAAAGTCAAAGCCATGTGCATTAATTAAAATTATAGAAATAAAACCCTGGCTATTACATCATTTTACCATTACGCTATGTCTCCATGTGTATGCGCGAACGTGTGCGTATCTAAATATTTGCTTCTAAGTATTTAAATTGTGGTGTCTCCATGTGTGCGTATGCTTGAGCGTCTACTTAAAAAAAACGTACGCACAGATTCGGTACATGTAGTGAATTTTTCTCTACGCTCACGCAGTACGGACACATAAATTCCATAAAATTATGTCATCAGTGAAGTTCCCGCTAAATTTGAAGCTAACATCATGTGCGTCTTTGTGATTTCAATCTTTTCAACATGAAAACCATTAAAGTGTCGAAAGTATTGGTGGAAACACGTTTCATCTAGTAACAATTCAGCTACAAGATGATGGTATGCACCATATTCCTTCCTTTTTTGATGGATAGGATGAACCCACCACCGGTGCTTTCTTCTTTCCCGCTTTCTTAAAATTGTGGCAATTGTCAGTGCCAGTAACATGTCATCCTTTTCTTTGGGCAGAAGGGCTAGAATTTCCCCCCACTCATATTTCTGTGGCCACTTCCTCAATTTACACGTGATGTCACACCAAAAAAATCTACGCATTCTTCTATGCACACATGGAGACAGTCATTATGCATATGCATACGCACACGTTCACACATATGCATACGCGCACAGCTTAACCCCAGACCTCCCCATGAAAAAAATTAAAGTGAGTGCAAGGCTCGAATTCTCCCATGGCAATTAAAAAAAATTGCCCTGGGTGAAATGACCCAATGACGGCAATGTTGACCCTTCCTACGGCAATTTTTTGAAAAGTTTTTCAAATGTGCAAATGCTAAACACTGGCAAACAAAAGGTACACCAGGTGTATGTATACATGTATGCTCCCGACCTACAGCAATTTATGTCTCAACGACGGGAAACGATAAGTACCATCGTTAAGTTTGAGCCCTGAAGTGATTAACTGCTCCCGATACTTAGATTATACATTTGTGTATAGGTGTCCAGCCATTTGAAATATTGCATTATTGAGCATTGATCCTTTTGTACCGGCCTCGGTGGCGTCGTGGTAGGCCATCGGTCTACAGGCTGGTAGGTACTGGGTTCGGATCCCAGTCGAGGCATGGGATTTTTAATCCAGATACCGACTCCAAACCCTGAGTGAGTGCTCCGCAAGGCTCAATGGGTGGGTTTCACTTGCACCGACCAGTGATCCATAACTGGTTCAACAAAGGCCATGGTTTGTGCTATCCTGCCTGTGGGAAGCGCAAATAAAAGATCCCTTGCTGCTAAGAGTAGCCCATATAGTGGCGACAGCGGGTTTCCTCTCAAAATCTGTGTGGTCCTTAACCATATGTCTGACACCATATAACCGTAAATAAAATGTTTTGAGTGCGTCGTTAAATAAAACATTTCTTTCTTTTGATCCTTTTGTAATACTTAAAAAAAAAAAAAAAAATCGCATGCTAAGGGGAGCTAAAAATTACTCCTTGAATTAGTGAGTGATAGCTCCATTTCATGATAAGGTCTGATTATAACCTACACATTTTGCTTAAATTTTCAGTTTTTGAATTATCAGCATGTTACTGGTCCCGGTGCTTGTAGTAGTGCAAAATTCATGTTATCTGTTTCAAGTGAAACCGAAAAGGTACGTACAGCAGAAACCAGGCTCAGCAGCTTTATAGTGATGTGTCATTCAAATTCTGTGAGGGATGTCCATGGGTGAGGGGATTGATTAATTGCTCTCCTAACTGAAGGCCTTTGTTGGGGGGGGGGGGGGGGGGTATTAGCTCAGTCAGTTAAGTGTTCACCTGAGGTGCTTGCATCGCAGGATAAAACCACCTCGGTGGATCCATTCAACTGATTGGGTTTTTTTCTCATTCCATTGTTCCAACCTGCACCGCAACTGGTTAAAGGCCATGGTATATGCATTTCTGTCTGTGAGAAAGTGCATATAATAGAAGATCCCTTGCTACTAATGGAAAAATGTAGCAGGGTTTCCTCTGATGACATGTCATCCAATAGCTGATGATTTAATTAATCAATGTGCTCTATTGGTGTCATTAAACAATGGTAACGGTTTTTAAAATTAAAGGGTGACAGCGTCTGTGAATTACATAATGTTTTGTTTCTCGAGGTTACAGCGAGACTCCTCCTCAATCAACATCGATCCACATACGTTTCACTCCGCTCGACAACACCAGACTGAACCTAACTTCTGCCTCAATCTTTTCTTG
The DNA here is from genome assembly GCF_016097555.1 of Gigantopelta aegis. Lineage (NCBI taxonomy): Eukaryota > Metazoa > Mollusca > Gastropoda > Neomphalida > Peltospiridae > Gigantopelta > Gigantopelta aegis. Next base: position 52,510,844 of record NC_054702.1, read on the forward strand.
TCCAAAAGCTGGATTATGCGCCACCATCTGGTGACACCATTGTTGGATTCTTTAAATCACTGAAGAGCACTGCCATTGGATGGCACAACGGTTGGACTCGCTGGGGAGGGGTTTTTGGGGGGGGGGGGGAGAGCTGGATCCCAGTAGATGGTAGGGAGGCGAGTAAGGCGTAGACGGTTTCGGCCGTAGGGTTGGCTAGGTTTGTCTGGACCCTGCTCCCGCCCTCCCTCCTCTCTCAGTTGGTCACACTAAAGTTCCGGATAGGAACAGTATGTCTTCTTAAATAAATCTACTAATTAAACCTGTGAGGCTTGAGCCCAACCTCGCATCTGACCTCCTTAGAGCTAAAATACATGTATCATTTTCGGTTAGATATAAATTATATTTATTTTTTGAACTGCCCGATCTAAAAAATTAGCGACTAAATTTAAGTTTATTAGTATATAATATAGGATTATTTTAAATAAAATAATTAATATGTTTTTTCTTGCGCTTTCTAAAAATATTATATAATATTATTAAAATCCCACTTCCACATTTGGTATAAAACTCTAAATTGTCCATTAGTATTCTGTCCCGGACCAGACAACTGGCTATCCAGAGGACGAGCCCGGGCTGGACATGCCTGAAACCTTAGTGGTATAGGGCATGTTAAAAGGGTACTCTCTCTCTCTCGCTCTCGCTGGCTCGCTCTCGCTCTCACTTCGCTGTCTCTGTCTCTGTCTGTCTGTTCGGGAAAGTGCATATAATAGATCCCATGCAACTAATGGAAAGATGTAGCAGGGTTTCCTCTTATGACGTGTCATCCAATAGCTGATGATGAATTAATCATTGTGCTCTATTGGTGTCATTAAACAAAACAAATTTTAACTTTGGGTAATAGGCATTATTTTTAAAGTAAGTTAAAGGAAAAAGCAATGATGTTGTAGAGTGATGCTAAACTACTTTGAAAATATTACCAATAAGAAAGACTGAAGTTTAAATGCAGTAAAATTGTATTGGGGCAAGTTAACCCAGTCATTACAGTGAGTTGATCAGTGATAGGGGTTAGATGACCAGTCACCAGGGTGAGATGACCAGTCACCAGGTGTTGACCAGTCACCAGGGTGTTGACCAGTCACCAGGGTGAGATGACCAGTCACCAGGGTGAGATGACCAGTCACCAGGGTTAGATGACCAGTCACCAGGGTGAGATGACCAGTCACCAGGATGAGATGACCAGTCACCAGGGTGTTGACCAGTCACCAGGGTGTTGACCAGTCACCAGGGCGAGTTGACCAGTCACCAGGGCGAGATGACCAGTCACCAAGGTTAGATGACCAGTCACCAGGGTGAGATGACCAGTCATCAGGGTGAAATGGTGAGATGACCAGTCACCAGGGTGAGATGACCAGTCACCAGGGTGTTGACCAGTCACCAGGGTGAGTTGACCAGTCACCAGGACGAGTTGACCAGCCACAGTAAAACACTATCCAGTGTTAGGACATGTTGGTAACTGTGGGGATGACTTGATCAACCACTGCTGCCAAGTTACACTATGGTTTTAAATTGTATAGTTATCTCTGAAATATGTATAGGCTCTCACAACATCAGGCCTTCACTTGTACATATATACATACATATATATGTGTATATATATCTATATATATATATATATATATAGATAGATGTATATATATGTATGTATATATATATATGTACATGTATCATATAATATCTTACATTTTCAGTGCAATCAAAGTATGTGATATTTTTCAGATCACATACTTTAAGAATTTGATAATTTTGCAAATTAGATGTAAATTAGACGAGGTCTCGGCACTAGGTTTATTGACATTTAAGCAAACGTACTTGGGTGACACTCCATGATGCATTTATAGTCATCAAATAAAAACATTTCAATGGCAATTTGACACTGAAAGCTGTCCAGCGTTCAGAAAACAAAAAACGTTAGACATAACTTTATTTTGATGTACGGACATCCAAAATGACGTCATTCGAGTTTGACGTCATTTCCATTCAAAAATACACCACGCCACATATTCTTACGTCATTTGAATATCTAGTAATGGCGGACTGGAATTAAAGTTGTGTGTATAGTTTACAAAAACACGTTGTATTAAGCTTGAGCTTATATGATAAAGAGATTATTACCCTCGTGTATTTCGGTATCGTCAATATCATATATTAGGAATAAAAATAATGTATTATGCTCGCCAGAGGCTCACATAATACAATTTTATTGCTTGATGCAAGGTCGGTTTGTGATCAATCCCTGTCAGCTATTTCTTGTTCCAGCCAGTGCACCACAACTGGTATATTAAAGGCCATGGTATGTGTTATTCTGTCTTTGGAATGGCGCATATAAAAGATCCAAATGTTTGACATCCAGTAGCCGGTGATTAATAAATCAGTGTGCTCTAGTGGTGTCGTTAAACAAAACAAACATTTTTTGCATTGTGCTGCGAGATTGCAAAGTTGCAAGAGCTTAGTAAATTACAACTGTAAGCCCCATGATGCTAACATTAGTGAACTAAATGCACACGTATTTGACTGTTTTCTGATATAGTTTAATGTGAAGTGCATGAAGCAGTCCAGTGAACATGTTTAAAAGTCGGTACCAGTTACTTACAAGTACCACATCTGCAGTGGACAATATGTCAAATCTTAGATAACTGTTTAGGTTACATGGTTCACATAATTTTTACCTAGATAATTGATTGTTCAGTTAAATGAATTATATTTGCATAACCGGTGAGTTGCCTAATCCTAACATATACATCACTCAAATCTTAACAGCAGCCATGCAGCAAATTGCCATAATGCCCTTGTCATATGCCTCAATGCCCTCAAAATTAAACATAGTCTCATGGCCAAAATGTCCAAGCCTTATTTTGCATGGTACCAACTGGTCGTCATACTCAAACACAGCTCTTGAAAGTTGTTTGATTACGAAATGGCAATGGTTGGGATCATTCAGGGCTAGCTCTGGGTGAGCAAAATATTTCGTCATATTGTCTGTTGAACTTAAAAAACTGCAGAACCCAACAGTTATTTTCTTAAAAATGTCAATTATTACATAAAATTATTTCGCCAACTGCGGGTCGATCAAGGGTTTTTGGCTCTAAGACCAAAGCACCTCTGGCAGTTAAGTGTTCTACTGATTGACTTAGATCCCTAGCCCCATTGAAAGAGTTTAGCTATAATTAAAGTGTGACTTGTTAGGCCAAAAATATCCGCTACAGGGCTCGAACGTAAGAATTTGTTACCTACAGCAATTTTGAAATGTTATTTGTTGCAGGAGTAATGCTCACCAATGGCAATTTTTAACCTGCCTACAACAATTATAAATAGATCTGTAATTTTGGCAACAAATATAAAAACACAAAATAGTCCCTTTAAATGACAGCAATAATTTTTATTCATCGTCAAAAAACTGCCATCATGCAGTGACGCCCCTGACCGGCAATTGTTGTAGTTGCGATATGAATTGTCGTCGGTGCCATCCTTAAGTTCGAGCCCTGCCTCTAGATTAAAAAAAACCCTGTCTATCGCATCTAATCAAGAAATTAATGTAAAATTATTGTTTTGTACATGCATACATTATTAATAATAAATTTCAGTTAACTTATTGTATTATTTATTTAGTCAGATATTTACTTGTACTATATATACCCAAAGCCACTTGTCACAGATAAACAAACAGACTTTAATGTCGATCCCTGGTTCTAAATCACAAATGTTTGCAGATGTTCTATTAGAATGGATTAACTTTGCAGTACCCTGAGCTTGTACATGTATGGACTTGTATAATGTAATACTAACTTGTATGTATGTGTGATTAACACCAGTGTCACCAAATAGGGCCTACATGTACAGGTAATATTGAATGAAACAACACCAGCTTTGTGTACCATAAAATTCCATTTGATATGCTTTTAAAAAATCCTTGCTTACTTTGTAATCAATACTTCTAGCACCCAAATGTATGTCTACTTCACCAGGAGTTGTACAAATTAAAATACAAAGGAGAAATCAGTAACGGATATCCTTTTTCAAGCTGCAAATTCTCCCATGTTTATGACATAGTGCTAATGTTATGCAACGTGATGGGATTGAAGTGGTGTGTGCAGATTAATAAAAAAAAGAGATCTACGGCTTTCCCCTTGAAGTGTTCCGTTCGGTTACTTAGCGGACGGACTCATTGTAGTGGAATGATCAGGCTTTTGTTGGCTGCAGTTCATTTTTACCTATCACTCCATGAAGTTCATACACTTGTATGCATTTATTCTGCTCTGACCTCGGGACCTTTCTTATAGAGTGTGTGAGGTTTGTAATTTATTAAAGATCAAACATTCCTATATATACTGGACAAGTTCCAGCGTGTTGTTATAATCTCATCGCAGCTCTAGCCCTGTCGTACGACGAGACAAAGTAATCAAGATTTCCATGGGCTTGACAGTTTTGTGTTTACCCAGTCTATGCACACCTATGAATTTCGTACCTACACGCCACTTTAATAGTGACGTTGTGGGTATAAATTAAACTCTGTGTTCATTATTCTCTATCACTACTTGAGGGTCGAGTCGTTTCACTTTTCACCCACAGCATAATGCCTTTTGATCAACTTTGTCTCTATGCCAACAGGCAGTATGTATTACAAGTAATATGTAGGCATCCAATAATGACATTGTTATTTATGAATACAGATTGAAATATTTGTTTGCCTACAAGTATTAATTCTTGCAACACATACAGTTTACAGTGCATATTTTAATTATTGTTAGAGGACTGCATGAATATAATAAAAATGTATGTACATGTATGTATATTATAAAGTTACATGTACAAAGTAATCATGTGTTAAATGTTCATACATACTAGTACATGTATGTACAAGACAATTTAAAAAAAAAAGATTGTATTCCTTTATGTAGTGGGTGGTTGCAAATTGTGTGTTTTTTTTTTTTATCTGGACATACAAATTGAAAAAATCCATATAAATATATATTTGTTGGATGGTGGGTAGTTTATTCAGCACCATCAATATTTGAACAGTCACATCAAGATTTTAATAAATGTAGTGCATTTACGGCACATGATGCTAATCTGAAATTTATTAGCTATAAGCACATGTAGAGCAGACAGAATTTAGTATGGCAGCTCTATACTGCAGAAGTGGTTCTGATTTAACAGGACAATGTGACATCCTCTAGAATGAAGCAGGTACATGTATCTGTCAAAATATGGAATTTACACACCAATGTTAGGAAATTAAATTGAAAGAAAAAGTATACATTTATTGAATACATTATAGTTGTTATAGACATTTTGTACATGTATACATGTATGTCAAATTTATATATTTGATGTCATATTACACACATGCATAAGTTAAAATGCACTACAGTTTCTTGTATACATGTATATACAGGTACACATTCATTTTTGGCCGAATGGTCATGGGTAATAGTTTAGTTTGATGATCACAATGGAAATTTTATAACACCACATGTGTGTGCTGGTGACAGAATTGAACAGATTGTCTAGCTGGGCCTATTATGTGCTATAATAACTTGATTCAGTTCGGTTTTTGTTTGGCAATAAATCTCTCCACTGCGGACCCAACAAACAGCCTACAGGCAGCTGCATGGTCATGTGTGATTAATATTATTAGAACCTATATGGCTGAGTGCTCTTGTGGCTCGGCCAGTTGGGAGTGTCACATTGTTGGCCTGTAATTTGTCTAGGAGGACAATAGAAGCTGTATCTAGGCTGATCACTTCCAGGGTATCCGACGGTATAATACCGATAAGTGATTGGTGCAAGAAACACATCAATCATCAGACTAAGTGTGATGTTCAAAGGATTTTACCGCAGCTGGTTCAGAAGTATAACAGTATTATCTAATGCATTATGGTTTGTACATGTATTTTGTTATTTTTTATATGCAAATATCTCCGTAAAGTCTACCTGTATGATCAGTGTTCGAAATAAGCACTTGTCCGTTTGTCCCGACAAGTGAAAGTCTATTCGGTCAAGCAAAATGTGCCTCGGTGGTTGTCCAATGGACAAGTAATTTTTTTTAGTGCAGTTTCATTTTTAGCAATCACAAACAACATCCTGATACTTGAATAAAATAAATTATTTATTTGGACAAGTGAAAATATTGGCGGACAAGTAGATTTCTAGATGTATTTGTCCTGTGGACTAGTAAATAATTCTGCATATTTCTATCACTGATAATAATTATGTCTGTCTGTCTGTCTGTCTGTCTGTCTCTATCAATCTCTAAGATAGGTTTTCATTAGTTATTAAACCTAGTTTTAAGGTACTGCATATACCTGAATTTTACAATTCTGATCCAAAATTTAGGATTACTGGAAGGATGAAATCCTACTAAATTTGCAATCTGATGTTATGTGCCCAAAGCTGTAATTTTGTACACTGCCTAATACATGTTACAATGTGCAGAGTTAGTGACTGGAATCAATACCTGTAACAAATGTGTCAGTAAGGCAGTTTTGCAGGCTGTGTAGTAACACCTTTCTGGCATCATTTGATAACTATTTTATAATTTTTCTACTCTGAATAGCAATTTAAAATTTAGATTTATTATGTCATACAATAATGGTGACATTGAAATTCTTAATAATGTATTAACATTTATTGACAAATTTATTTCTAAACATGATCTTCATGTTCCGGCTATCAGTGGGGCAGTAATTTAATTATTTCTGATTACTTTGACCATTTCGTTATTATAACATACATGTAGGCATTTTATTCCTTTAAATACACTTTAGAATTCATACAAATTTTGTGTGTCTGTCTGGCCTGTTTGGCTATTTCTCATTCCGACCAGTGCACCATGACTGGTATATCAAAGGCCGTAATATGTACTACCCTGTCTGCGGAATGGTGCATATAAAAGATCCCTTGCTGCTAATACAAAAGAATAGCCCATGAAGTGGTGACAGCAGGTTTCCTCTCAATATCTGTGTGGTCCTTAACAATATATCTGACGCCATATAACCATAAATAAAATGTGTTGAGTGCATCATTAAATAAAACATTTATGTCTGGCCTGTTCATTTATTATTGTTGTTGTTGTTGCAGGTGTTGTTGTTGTTATTAATGTTATATCATTCTTATCTTTGTTTGCTGACACCAGATTGTTTGGTTATATGCAATAACTTGAAATTGAATTGAACAAGAATGATTGTGTCGTTAAGCATTCCAATTCTTTTCTTGTTTGAATTAACTACATGTCGATGTGTGTTCGTTTGTAAATCATGTATTATATAAAATGCCATAGACTGACACATACTGTGATACAGTGTATATAAGCATGTACAGGCACTTACATGCTTTAAGGAAGGTGTGGTATGTAACACAGGGTCAACAGCTCTTTAGTTGTTGGCAGTATCAAAATGCATTGGTTTGCTGGTGATTTTATTGATAATGTTCATTCACAGGACTTCTTAAGGCTATCTAATCAGCTTGACATTTACGTACTTAAGTGTTGCTGAACAGCAAGTCATAAATCAGAGAGCATTAGAAGAGTTTCCCTTCAGCATGGAACACAGCAATGTGACATTGACATCCACAAAGTGTTTGTCAATGGTGTTAAAGTGTTTGCATGCCTTGCACTGTTCCCCATTGTCCGTTAAACATTCAGTGTACTTGTGTACAATTTACAAATGTACATGTATGTATTAACTTTATTTTCCTACTTAGTGCCTCCAGTGTATGCAATAGCAGATAACACCATTTGAATAATATATGACAGATTTATATTGACGGAATCAATCAGATTCATGTTGTGTCACGGTTTGATTATAGAATTAACCTGAAGTATGTGACCGCCTACATGGAAGAGCAAGGCCGAAGTCAACAAAAGGAATTCATGCATTTATTGTCATTTTAAGTGGATATATATATATATATATATATTTATATTTATTTATTTATATAAGACAAAAACAATATTATTTCTGTAATTATTAAAGGCAGAACAAAATTCTTTGGCCTGCTCCTTTTTATAGGATATTAATCGAGCTTCCATTTTGTTTCATATGTCCTGTTGTGTTATTCATAAATTTATATATGGCTGTGATTCAGATTCCAAACCCTGACAGTGACTGACACTGCAATGTTTATGATCTAGAACACAAAACACCAACATTTAATCCCCATCACACACACACACACCCCCCCCCCCCCCCCCCCCCCACCCCCCCCCCCCCCCCCCCCCCCACTCACACACCAACCCTTAAAGCTGTTACATGTAGTATGGATTAAGAGTTGCTATCTAGAATGAGTTCCTGAAAGCCATGTCTATGCATGTGAAGATGGATATATACAGGGTGTACAAAATTATGTTTTATTGGTTTTATTGATCAGTGTTGGTGTTCTGCAATATTGTGTGGTATGAACGTATCCACATGTGCTTGTAGATGTTGGATTCAGACTTGGGAGAAGTACATTTGCAGTTCAAAGCAAAGCATCAGCTGAAAGTAGCATTTTAAATGTATTAAACAATATAATACATGTAAATGTATTCATGATCATTTTAGTGCACCAGTACTAAAACACAGGTTTACATGTACCGTAGCCCCAATTTTTTAGTCACTGTAGATTTGTTTACTTGTGGAAATGCACTACAGTCAGACCTCATTACGACGACCGCCATTAGTGCCACATTTACACTATCCAACCACAAATTGTCGGGAACAAACGTATATCAGTGTTATTCTGTTCATTTCACTAGAATTCACACCTTCCAATGCCGACAGAGCAAATTAAGAACAAACGTGCATCTAACATCTGAACCTTATATAGGATGTTGGCAATACCCACAGCCACTTGGTATCCTTGATCTCATCACAAGCCGACAGTGTCAAATGATGTCCGAGTTACCAATGTCGGTTAAATCTGTAGACATGTATTGCTTTTGAAAATAATCCTTTAGTCATTCAATTAAAGGACAATCAAGTCTTCTATTTTTATGACATTTTGTAAACGAAGTAGGTATTAGTCGTAGATGTCTTTAACCACGAAATGATTAGTCTGACCATGAATGAACCTTGATTAATAATAATATATTTAATGGTTTTTTAAAAACATACTTATATGTATGTGTATTTGTTGTTTTTAATAATTGCAGTGCATTAATTATTTAAATTAATTAAACTATTAATCATTATTTTCCTTGTCTCATTTTGGCAAAGGATATAACTTCATTTAAATTCATTTGCTGTTATAGCAATTTGGGGCAGGATATAGCCCAGTGGTAAAACACTCTATGATCAATGTCCATCGGTGGGCCCATTGGGCTATTTCTCCTTCCAGCCAGTGCACCATGACTGGTATATCAAATGCCGTGGTGTATGCTATCCTGTCTGTGGGATGGTGCATATAAAAGATCTCTTGCTACTAATGGAAAAATGTAAAAGGTTTCCTCTCAAAGTCTATATGTAAAAATTACAAAATGTTTGACACCCAATAGCCGATGATTAATAAATTTTTATATAATGACAATTTTGATATAACGACAAAGTGACCCAGGCACGAAGGTGGTCATTGTAACACGGTCTGACTGTACATGATAAGTGATCATAGTAGGAGTACATTGTATCTGGAAAATGAGAAAATAACAAGGATAATGTGGGTAAAAATTAGTGTTTACCATTTACCAAAAATTGCAAATAATGGAGTGAAATAATGTTTTATTTACATGTATACATAAAACAGAATTTTGCATCTGAGGTTTATTGTGCATGGTACAGTAAAATGACAAGTGATATATACTACTCAAAAGAATTTATGGTCAAAAATTTATAACCAAATAAGTGTCAGAGTGTATTAGATTGATGATGTAAACTACACCAAAATGTTTATTTATTGTTCCATATTTACAAAAACCCCACAAATAAACGTCACTGTATACAAGAAAGTCACATGACATGCTGTCAAAGTTGAAGGTTGTCAAACATGGATTTTACACATTAGAACATTCGTTTAATAGTGTGTGAATCCACCCCTGGCGCGAATACACTCGACACATCGTTGCCTCATGCTGTTGATCAGACGTCTGAAGAACTCTTGGGGAATGGCCTGCCACTCTGCCATAAGAAGTTGACCCAGATCATGAAGGTTGGCCGGAGGGGCATGGTTATCCCGAACTCTCCTGCCTAATTCGTCCCAGGCGTTCTCTATTGGGGCCAAGTCAGGCGAATATGCTGGCCAATCCATCCTGGCGATACCTTGTTGTCTGAGAAAATCCGTTACCACCCTGGCGCGGTGGGGTCTGGCATTGTCATCCTGCAGAACTGCCCCGCCGCCAATCTGCTGAAGGCCTGGGAGAACCAACGGCCGGATAATCTCATTCAGATAGCGGATTCCAGTCAGATTGCCATCCACCACATAGAGGGGGGTCCTGTGGTGGATAGAGATGCCGCTCCACACCATGACGCTGCCACCACCGAACCGGTGACGTTGTCTAACGTTAACGTCAGCGAAGCGCTCCCCAGGACGTCTGTAGACACGAACCCGACCGTCGTTGAACTGGAGACTAAACCTGGACTCATCAGTGAACATCACTCGACCCCACTGAACACGTTGCCACCGCAGATGAAGCGTGCACCAGTGACGTCTGGCGTTCTGTGACGTGGTAGGAGTGGTGGTCGAACAGCCTGGCGACGGCAGCGTAGATTATTGGCTCTCAGACGATTGTGTATGGTTTGATCAGACACTCGAGTTCCAGTCGCAGTCCGCAGATTGTCACGTAATCGGCGTGCAGTGGTTGTGCGTTGACGTAGAGCCATATTGGTGATGTAGCGGTCCTCTCTATTTATAGTGCTTCGGGGTCTTCCTGAACGTGGATGATTTCGAACAGAATTCGTTGCTTGGTACCGTTGCCACAGTCGGCCAACGACACGCTGACTGACACCAAGTCTCAGAGCAACATTTCTTTGCGTATTGCCATCCTGAAGCCAAGCAATAGCCCTTCCTCGATCTTCGATAGTCAGTTGAAGTCGTACCATTGTCGAATTTGGAGTGTGCATTGGGAATTCAGCATTGGGAACATGGGAACATGGAATACACGTGCAAAGCGTGAAAATGAAGCGCTTTGTGAAAAAGCAAGTTATGGGCACTTAGCAGACCTTTCGCTTTCGCCCTAATTTACGTTCAAATGTAAGCATGTTTTCGCCATTAGAACTAGTCGACAGTGTCAATGACAGTGGATTTTAATTCATTTATGGGTTGCTTAGACCCACTTTCGTCAAAATGGAACAATACCATGCGTGACATTATGGTCTAGCTAATATAATTGACATTCAGAAAATAATGTCGAAAATATCGTCTGACCCTTAAATTCTTTTGAGTAGTATATAACAGTATTATATTCACTGTGATGGTAGCATGCAATAAAGCCCTGTGGGTAGTATGTACATGGGATTTATAATTACTAACTTGTTACTGACCATAGATCACTGCATATAGTCTTTAGTCTGTGACCATTTTTCTATTTATAACATCAAGTGCCTGTGATCAACTAATTTTCTGTTTCGTTTTAGAATATGCTGTATATAATGATGATCAATGTATTTTTAAAAAATTCTGTAATTTTCTGTTTCTGTTTAGGATATGCTGTATATAATGGTGATCAATGTATATTTTAAATCTACTTTCATTTTCTGTTTCTGTTTTAGGATATGCTGTACATAACAGAGGACTTGAGTTCAGACATGGAGCACAATGCCATTAGTCTGACACAGTACAAAGAGTGTCCTCGACACAAACCCTTCATTAACACGGAATTCAGGCGGTCTCCCGCAAAATCCATTTCTTCATTTCCAGTCAACAACAGAGATGGTAAATAGTGTTTAAAACATTCATGTCACTCAGTGAAATTAAATCAGATTTAAATTGTGAATCCAGTACACATTTTTAAAAGTAACAAATACACTTTATGCATACATGTAGACAGTATGATTACAGGTACAGGTACAGGTATTTATGTCCACTGGATCAACATCCATACAGACCTGTACAGTTTTACTGTACATTGCAGTGGAAACGTATTCATTACATGCATTTGCAGTAACTATATAACATTGTCATGTGCATTGTCTTAATGAGCAGTCCTTCAGTTTTGTTCTCTTTTTTGTGCACTATTTCTCGCTCCAGCCAGTGCACCACAACTGGTACATCAAAGGCCATGGTATGTACTAGCCTGTCTGTGGGATGGTGCATATAAAAGAACCCTTGCTGTTAATCGAAAAGAGTAGTCCATGAAGTGGCAACAGAGGGTTTCCTCTCTCAATATCAGTGTGGTCCTTAACCATATGTTTGACACCATATAACCGTTCATGAAATGTGTTGAGAGCGTCGTTAAATAAAACATTTTTCTTTCTTTTCTGTGCATGTACAAACACACACACAACACACACACACACACACACACACACACACACACACACACACACACACACACACACACACACACACAACACACACACACACACACACAACACACACACCACAAAGTGCAGAAAGCAATAATGTCAACGTTATGCAATGTACAGTGTACAGTGTACCTGTACATATACATATGTATTGTGAGCTAAATTCAAGTGAAGAATTTACACAAGATACTTCAAAAGGCGAATGAACTCATGTCATATGATATATGTCTGCTTATAATTTCAGCTAGTTGTATATGAATTCATTCATTTTAAGTTGGATATATACATGCTTACATGTATCTCCAATTACGGTTAAAGCACAGTGTCCTGGGCATACACCACCTTAGCTCTCCTGGGAGTCTTTCTGGTTTGTTATCAGTTATAGAGAGGTTGCTGTAGTGGCCTTACACCTTCCACTGAGCTGTTAAAATTTCTGGCCTCGGTAGTGTGGTCGTTAAGCCATTGGACTTTAAGACTGGTAGGTACTGTGTTCGCATCCTGGTTTCCTGGCTCTCACCCAGAGCAAGTTAAACGACTCGGTGGTTAGATGTAAGACCACTACACTGACTTCTTTCTCACTAACAGCTAACCACTAATCTACTGTCCTGGACAGACAGTCCAAATAGTTGAAGTGTGTGCTTGAACCTTAATTAGATATAAGGATGAAAATAACTTGAATGTTAAAATGGGCTCTCTCCAGCTGGGGGGCGGGATGTAGCCCAGAGGTAAAGCACTCGATTGATGCGCAGTCTGTCTGGGGTCGATCCCCATCAGTGGGCCCATTGGGCTATTTCTCGTTCCAGCCAGTGCACCACGACTGGTACATCAAAGACCGTGGTATGTACTACCTTGTCCGTGGGATGGTGCATATAAAAGATCCCTTGCTGCTAATCGAAAAGAGTAGCCCATAAAGTGGCGACAGCGGGTTTCCTCTCACAATATCTGTGTGGTCCTTAATTATATGTCTGATGCCATATAACCGTAAATAAAATGTGTTGAATGCATCGTTAAATAAAACAGTTCTTTCTTTCTTTCTTTCTTTCTTTCTTTCTTTCCAGCTGTGGTTGACGCGCTGAAGAACCTGCAGGATAAGGTGAAACGTCTGGAGCTGGAGCGTTCGACGGCCGAGGACAGCCTCAAGTCTCTGGCCTCCCACACCAGCAGCTTCAAGGACACGCTGATGAAGGAGAAAGAGGTCCAGGAATCGTCACAAGACGTCATCTACAAACAGAAACAAGGTGGGCTTTTAAAAATATATAATTTATCACTGTCACAAGACATCATCTACAAACAGAAACAAGGTGGGCTTTTTAACAATCTAATTAAAATTAGCTCCACTATTACAAGTGGATCTAAAAGCAGCCCATTGGAGCTCATGTGCAGTTGACCTTTCATTCGACCAATCAAAACCTTACTTGCAAAATCATGCCAGTGATTTGAAAAAAATTTGAAAACCTTCGGGATTATGCCGAGGGTATACGAAATGATATAAAATTTTATATAAAATTCTTTTCAAGACGGAAAAACCCCCGTGTTTGTTTATACTAGTATTCAATCCATAGTTTGTTACTGCACTTTTCCCCCTGTTTTTTCAATGTTGAAATAGACCAACAAGATCGCCTATTGTATAAATAGTCTTGCCAGATATTTTAATGGCGAAGTGTAATTGATTTAAAAACAGAAACAAGGTGGGCTTTTAAAAAAATATAATTTATGACTGGTAACCGCACTTTGTCTTAAAATACATGCATTAGATGGCAGCTTGACATGTTTGTGGGTTTTTAAAAAGTAATTTTGTTTAAATAATTTTAATTCATATATTATTATGATAGTATTTCAAGGTGATATTCACTCAAGCTTCCACCAAAGCTATCCATAGACATCACCCTTCCTGTTTGGTTTTACCATTCAGATGCATGGACTTTTTAAGACAGCATGAATGTACATGCCATTTTGGACAGTCTACATTTTTCATTTCTTAATGTTACAGAATATAATGTTTAAATCTACTACCCCAACAGCTTTTTCACTAACCACTTGCTACATGTATTAAACTCTGTTCTGGTAACTGTGGGAGTTAGTTGAGATTTATGGTCATGGATATGCTTTATGAACCTGATCAGTTCTAAGGATAAAAATAAATTTACCTCAGTCAGCAACTCTTCTGCTAATATTTCTTTTTTTTAAACTAATAATTTCAAAAAAAAAAATTATTACCTGTTAAACAAAAAGAAAGAAATGTTTTATTTAACGACGCACTCGACACATTATTATTTACGGTTATATGGCATCAAACATGGTTATAGACTACAAATAGATAATGAGAGAGGAAATCCGCTGTCGCCACTTCATGGGCTACTCTTTTCGATTAACAGCAAGGGATCTTTTATATGCACCATCCCACAGACAGGGTAGTACATACCATGGCCTTTGATATACCAGTCGTGGTGCACTGGCTGGAACGAGAAATAGCCCAATGGGCCCACTGACGGGGATCGATCCCAGACCGACCACACATCGAGCGAGTGCCCCCATTAAACAACATATATTCATTATTTAATTGCTGTTCTTAATTAGAAAGAAGGATACAGGCCTAGTGCTTATAAAACATTTAGAGTCTATACTCGAGATATTAAAAGAGTCTGAGACTTTAAAGCCGCACACCCTAGTTCCATCCAGCGAAAATAAATTATAATTTGGTTAATCTACAAACCTGTAACACACTTAGATCACGTTTTTATCAAATGGAGTGAAAAAGCAGGTTTTATATCGATAAATACCATGGGAATCTCCATGTCCCAATTGCTTGAAATAATTTTGAAAGTTAGTATTCTGATGTCACCGGTAGATGTCGCTCGAAGCACAACAATGCCTAAGTCACGACAAATTTCACAGAGTGCGCACAGACTTGGGGTGCGTTCCTTTCACCTCTCCTGGACATGTTCCAACTGTTCTGTCCTGGTTGTATCCCCTCTCCAGATATCGTAAGACTTAGCAAAATTATTGGTTTTAAGGGTTTGTAACGTTTTGTATTGAGACACTTACTTGTCTGAACTTTATTGTTACTGAAAATGTTCACGAACTGTGAAGAAAAATCTCACAAATGAACAACAAGCAAACGACAACAAATCGGAAGTTGATTGCACGAACCGTGCACGAGAAAACAAACCGAACCAAAATGATAACGGTCATGTGGTATACCAACGTCTGTGATGTTTACACAGAAAGATTCCATCTAAAAATAGATTGGACCTCGCTTGCTTAACGTTTTTTTCTTGAGTGCACGCGGATTTTTAAGAAATACAAAAAATGCATTTCATGGTTTTACAAACATCAGGATTACCAGGATTACCAAAAAGCACTTCAGGTGTATTCTAATATTCTAAATAATAAAATGTAAGTAAAGTGCAATTTTATTTGTGAAAAAATGGATTTAATAGCGAAAAACAACGCCATAATGGTTAACAACTAGCCGTAACTAGGGCGTGTCCCTTTAACACCACGGCAACCCCATACAATTAGATATTTATGTCTAGACTGTCAGGGCTGAATTTACAAAGCCTGTTTATGTCTTACACACGTGTAATTACAAACATTTCCAATACTTCAACACCTGCGTTTAAGAAAAACAGGCTTTGTAAAGTCGGCACTTAAAATTTTATAAGAAAAGGTCCTGGTATAACCTAGGTTAATGGAGACTTGTGTTCCCATGAGGAAGGCAGCTTGGCTGCTGTGGAATGTCAGAAGAATTGAACAGTTTTTTGTCTTGTTGTTTTTTCAGAAGTGGAGACCCAGCTGGAGTCTGCTGAAGCACGATGCTCTCTCCTTCAGAAGCAGCTGGACTACATGAAGAAGATGCTGGAGAACTCGGAGAGAGACCGACAGAACACCGCTCTCCGGACGGTTATCACTGAGAGACAGATGCACCACTCTGTGCCCCCAGTCATTCACAACAGTCGAATCGAAGAGTTGGAAAGAGAGCGGGTCAAACTGGCAACAACTCAGACTTTAGCACAGGTTAATACAAATTTTTTTAAACATTTTTTATATATATATAGGCGTTGTAGTGGATTGAGGTTCTGTTTTTATATTATTCTGAATATTTCTGAACACTGACACACTATGGCTTGGAAAAATATATTCTGTGATATAGGTCGACTGACTCATTGAAAATATAATCCTTACTCACAATTTGTAACTCACAAATAACAATTTTTGCTTCCTAAATTTAAAGAATAATACTTTTCAAAACAAAAGAAAAATTGTAGACAAAAGGATAAGCTAGGTTCATATTCGAAATACCCATGACTGGACCATGCTAATCCCCTGAACTGTGATTTCATGTGTTGATCTGTCGGTCACCATTTTGCAAATATGAAGTAATATTTTTGACCATTATGCAACTTTGAGATTGCCCCTTTAATAAATATCATATTTGTCATATATATAATAATATATATGGCATTTTTTATTTTTTTATTAGATCCTTGCTCCCAGTTCAGGGCTCGAACTTAAGAATGTATCACCCACAGCAATTTTTAGAAACAAATGCCATGAGTGAAAGGGCCCACCAACGGCAATTTTTAGTCTACCGACAGCAATTTTTAGTCTGCCGACAGCAATTTTTAGTCTACCGACGGCAATTGTTTAAAACTGACTTTTGCAACTAATACATTTAACTGAAAGGTTATTTTGTTGTATGTACATGTAGTCCTATTTCTTCAGTTTATGTCAGTAAACTTCAATAAACAAGAATTTGTTATAAATGGAATTAATGAATGTTAATTGACACCCCAAGCACGAAATATACATCGGCTATTGGGTTTCAATCTAAGGAAAATGTATTATAAAAGAATCATGGACCATTTTGCCGTCGGTGAGGAGCTTTACCGACGGCAGTAATTTTTATCCGGCAGCACAAAAGTGCCATCGGTGACACCCCCAACTGACGGCAGTTTATATCTCACCGATGGCAATTACCGTCATTGCCGCTGTTACGTTTGATCCCTGCAGTTTCATGAACTAAACTTGAAATTGGTTCCTAAAATGATGAAAAGTTGATATTACATGTAGCTGACATATTTTGTGTATTTGTCCTGATGAATTATTTTATCAAAAGTTACTTATTTTAAGCAGAAAACGTTACCCAAGAAACCAAAGAATATCACACATTCCCAGCAGAAGCAGGTATCTTGTTGTGTTGACGTATTTCACACTGTCACCATTTGTTGGATTTTGTCACAGAAAGATGATAATTGTCTTAACACAAACTCACTTGAATGATGTATTAAAACCACAAAGATTATAAGTGATTTGTGTTTGTTTTCTAAAGCATTGTACACCATACAGTCACTTGTAGATTTGACCAATATTTTATAACATTCACCGTTGCAGTGAAACGTAATTGTTGATCACTAATCATGCACAAGTTTGTATAATATACAATTTATTTCACTTCGTGACAGTATATATTATATGAATACAAGAATGATACGTAGACGTAGTTGTCCTGTCTTGAAAGCAGTTTCTCCTTGGACTTTTAAGTAACTGGTTAAATAATTCAGACCATTGTTAAATGTTGCATTCAATTGTGTGGTTGTGTGGAATTAGTCCCTATTTAATTGTTTTAATGTAATTCATATATCTTTAACTAATGTTAATGCATAGACGAAGTATACAATTTACTTTAAAATTATAGATTATATTATACTTAAATTTTTAAAAATAGTACATAGGGCAAGAAATTAAATCTTGATCATACACATGTATGTAAATGGGATCTGTCACACTTAAATTGTATATTTTACAGTTGATACATGTATGTCTAAATTGACAATTAGACAACATTTCTTCGTGTTCTGTACTGTAATATATTTTTAATTGCTTCAGAATCTTTGGATTGCTAACTTGTATGAATGACTTAACTGAAAGTAGTGGTTATGTATTACTTTCTTTACAGAAGAAAATACGAGATCTAGAAAATAAATTGATGGAAGAAAGAAGAAACAGACAATTTGTGCAGAAAAGAGCTGCAGAGGTATCTTGTTGATTTTTTTTCTCTAGTGAATATTATATGTGTGTAGCCTTTATGAAATAGGTATTACTTCTCTGACAGCAGCATCAACTTTCACCGTAATGTTTAACATTAAAGTTTCAGGCTTAGATCAGTTTCTCACAGACTATAAAGTTTTGTTGTTGTTGTTGTTTGTTTTTTTTGTAAATTTTATTCACAAAAACCCTGTTACAGTAAGACCTGTCCCCAACCAGGGTGAATATAAAGGAGAGGTGGTCAACATGACCTTGATTTATTACATATAACAGGTTTTCAATAAATTCTATAATAACTTGAGGAATAGCTCTAGAAGCAATACCAACCCCCCCAAAAACAAAAAACAACAACAAAAAAACAACACAAAAAACCCAGTATAATAGAGAAAAGAATACAATTCAGTATACAGGTATTTATTTACAATGAAATAAAACTATAAGTTTTAGGTCAATGAAACTTGGTTTACAGTTGCACCTACATACATGTACTATATGGACGTTATTCACAGTGTTTATAATAGGTGAGACAGTTAATTTCACAGAATTCTTGTTTGTGGATGTATATCCACCACCAAACAAAAAACAATTTTATTTAAACTAAGTATGGATGGAGAAACCATTGTAGCAGTCTCACCAGGCATACAATAGTTACAGTGCCTCCCACCTCCTTCACTGTGATCATTTCTGGAACAGACTAGTGTATTGGGGAGGGACTTAGCCCAGTGGTAACGTGCTCGCCTGATGCACAATAGATCCCCAACAATGGATCTATGGCACTGTTTCTCATTCCTGCTAGCACTCCACTGCAGGTGTAACAAAGATTTTGATATATGTTATCCTGTCTGTGGTGGCGTGGTTGCAGCAGGTTTCTCCTCACATTATCTATGTGGACCTAAACCATATGTCCGATGCCATATAACCGAAAATAGAAATGTGTTGAGTGTCGTTAAATTAAACATTTCTTCCTTTCTTAGTCTTAATGTATAATGTTGTGTGGCCTCATACTTATAACTCATCTTGATCATAATCTATATTTTAATATTTTTTAGTTGGAGACTGAAGCGGCAACTAATAGAATCCTCTTAAATGGAGAATTGTCCTGTAGATTACCGGAAAAATCTCGAAAGCTTGTGAAGAAGAAAAAAAAGAAAGTTGTTTCCTCTAAAAAATATCCATATAGTAATAACCAGAGGGTGGAACCGCACAAGCACTTCCGGGTCAACCTTGCAGAAATACCATTTGTGGCTGGAACGGTAAGAGAAAATTTAGTTATTGGTTTAAAAATAAAATTGTATAATTAAAGTTGTATCTTTTCATAACTTGGTATATGTTTTGACATCACGTTTGATTGTAATTTTGACAAAATTTGTGTTAAAAATTATTTGTTTTTCTTGTTGTAACGAATTGATTTTGATTCTGGCATTGATAGAAATAGTAAATGAAAATTAAATTATCTGAGACTATCACCATTTGCTACAGTTGTCATAGACACAATCAGAACTTATATTAACTCACAATATTAAATAAAAATAATAACAATAAGAAGTTAAAATGAGAGAGTAATAGATTTAAATAATCTTCATTGATTTAACACTGATGACATATATTTAATGTAGAATTAATTTATTACGGAAGTACTTCTCAATTATTCTTTCACAGTACACTGACCACATTTTAACTCGGTTCAAATATACCATGATAATGATATAATTTTTGTATTGTTCCTTTTAATTTCTCAAAAGAGGCTTAATACTACACCCACAGTATGATTTTTTTTAAATATCTAAAAGTTAAACACAGAGATTTTCCTCAATAAGAAAGAAACAGTGACACATTAGGAAATTTGGCATTATAGTTATAGTAGTTTCAAAACTAAAGTGTAATATGGCAACTATCAGAAATTAAAATTACTCTGTTCTGTCAGCAAAATGTTTATTACAAAAGTCCATAGGTTGTTGCTGTTGTTTATCGGAGTGTTTCGTTTCTTGCAGTCAACGTCTGCCAGTCATGCCGTTGGTGCCAACGTCCAGAAGGTCATAGCTCTGATGAAGACTCACAACCTGGCGCTGTGTTCGTCGCTAACGGACAACGGCCAGTCCGGGAGCGCATCGTCAGACTCGAGTAACCACAGCTATGACAGCGATTTGTCCGACTTATTGTTACAGCTACAGGACGAGTTCGGCCAACTCAGTGTGTGAGTGGTCTTGCTCCTTTGTAATATCGCAAAGCCTGCCTGTGTTTTCACTTTTTCTTTCATTGCTCCAAGTAATTTTGATATGATAAATGTGACATTATTGATATCTTAGGGCGCCATTTTCCATGTGTGGTTGTTTTGGTGCAGTGGAAGTGAGGAATGAAAAACGGATGCGTAAGATGGGTTTATATCGAATCACTGCTATTGATAACCATAGAACAGATTTTTGATGCATACGTTTTCCTTATTCTGTGCCAGCAACAAAAAAAGTGTGAACATGGAAAATGGTGTATATACTGTGTAATGATAGTGAATTTATGATCCCAACACTGATATCATAACATTCCTGAGGCAATAAACTATGAAAAACGATAATAAAAAAAAAAAATAGTCACAGTGTACACATGCATTTGTTAATTTTATCCACAACCCTAAAATACCTAAAAGAGAAACAACATGGACTGTTAGGGTTTGATTTATCTCTTCTAAGCATTCGGCTAACTCACACAGCATTGGAAACACTAGATTGTTACGGTTTGATTTTTTTTTTTAGAGCAGTAATCTTAATTCAGTGTGAAGACAGTTCTTTAAAACACTGGAAATACTAGAATATTAGTTTGGATTATATCTTCAATGTGTTGAATGATAAAAGATCTTGTCACGATTTCATCTCCATTGTTTACTGCAGAGAGCACCAGGAACTGGTTAATCAGATCAACGAATGTCGGGACTTCCGGTTAAGAGAAGACCTGGAGAGAGAGCTCCAGTCCACTGTGTACAAACTGGAAGCCAAAGGACTTCAGATCTCAAGAATTAGGCAGCATCAACAAAAAGCAAGTGATCAAAATGTACTATATTATCAGTGTTTTAAGTTTATTGGAAGTCAGGTTACTGTCAGATAGGAGCTAATTCATGTCTGTCATACTCATATTTATGAAATATAAATAACCATAATATTCCCGTTTTATGAAGTAATCTTAGGCGCTAAAATCAAAACTAACTTATGAACTTAAGGCGATCTTAGCGCCAAGATCACTTCGTAAAAATGGGTCCAGGATACTATGGTGACACATAACACAATTTTCAGTTTTGGTATGATCTGTGATTTGAATCACAGCCTGATGTATATCCACATGTAATGTTTTGCTTTTTATTTGCTTTAAAAATGATTCATTATCCATACATTTATTATCCATTCATCTGTAAATTAGTTTTATGTTTATCCTTTGATAAGACCTTGGATTTAAATTTGTAAATTTATCTTGTTATCTTTTGCTTATAATATACACCTTACATCTATTGCCAAGCCTTGTGTTGAAATACATCAACCTACTTAATGTTAATTGAACTATAGAGTGGATTCCGTCCAAATCAGCATAGATCTGTGAATCCAGATTTCTGTGTAAACTGACTGTCTTCAAGTCTTGTTTAGTGATAGTATACCAGCACATCTCAGCAAGACACCCCTTGGATCAAGTTTAGACATTCTACTGTATTTAATTCTGGTTATATAGCCAATGATTAATATATCATTGTGCTGTAGTGGTATCATTAAACAAAACAAACTTTAATTTTTTTAATTCTGGTTAAAACATATCGAGGGGTTAGTGTCAGAACCTATTATATGGTGAATTATACAAAAATGAGTTAATTACCTTGTCAGCATCATGGAAATGTGTACTATCATTTCACAATATCTCATTCAAATCAATCATTTATTTGTGCTTTTATACATCAGAACCCAAACCAATTATTTTGTATGTCCATTTCCACAAAAAGCCAAAACCATGTTTTCAGCACTACCTTATTCTGTCTCTCTAGAATTTTGTAGTACCACCCATAGCTGACAGACATAACACGTTAGCTTACAACACTGGATTGTGGTGGTCTGTAAACTGTCTGACAAGATTGAATCCTAGGTGCCAGACCGCATGACACGCTAATGACACATGCTAGCTCTAAGTGTTTACATCCAGCGATGGTGTTTTATTTAAACTATCTCTGGCTTACAAAGAAATAGCAGGTAGCTAGAATTAATTGTTTACGCTACACGATGACCAGTCTGTTGGTGATAATCTGAGATGGGCTGCAGACAATGGGGGGGGGGGGGGGGGGGGGGGGGGGGGCTGGAAGTGTTTAGTTCTTAGACATCTGGAATGTGGTAAATGTGTGTTAACTAGTTGCTGAATAAATGTATGTTATGTAAATAGTTTAATTAGAAGTGATTGCAGAGTTCATTTATCTCTACAGAAGAAACACGCAGTTGAGAAAATATTAACTGAACAGAGACATAGAGAAACTTGTTAAAAAGGAAAGTTATTTTCCCTTATTTTAGTTTGAATAGTTACTATGTGTATTAGAGAAAAAATAATATAACTAAATTAATTTGCCGGGGGCAGGATGTAGCCCAGTAGTAAAGTGCTGGCCTGATGTGCAGTCAGTCTAGGATCGATCCCTGTTAGTGGAATCATTGGACTACTTCTCATTCCAGCCAGTGCTTCACAACTGGTGTTACAGACCATGCTATGTACTATCCTGTCTGTGGGATGATGCATGTATTAAAGATCCCTTGGTGCTAATTAAAAAAAAATAGTTGCCCATAGTTTCCTCTCTAAAATATATTTATGGTCATTAACCACATGTCTGACACCACATACCTGTAGTTGTGTTGATTGTTAAATATTTCTTTCCCATCCATGCCAATATCCAACTAGTTAATAAACCTTAACGGCGCATATATATTAGGGTAGCCAGGATTTTATACTGGGGGTGGAGTGGGGATAGAGGGCACTGCTTTTACACATGTTATGGGGCGACATGCATTATAAAAGTTGGTATTGTGAAAAAAAGAGGTATATTTGAGAAGGAAAGGTCCTCTTGTACCCAATCCCTGGCTACCCGGATACACCAGTGCATATCTGTGCAATTTAAAGTATATCAATCAATAGATTTTGGTTTCAACACAGTTATCTTTAGTAGTATTACTTGCATATTTAAAATATACTCAACAAAATGAATTAAGGACCAGTGTTAATCACAGATAACTTGTAAACATTGTTTCAGTAATATCTGATCCATGTTACATGCAAACATCTTGCACACAATGAGTTTTTTTGTGCATTTTTGTAGAACCTATGAAAATGCGTATTCTGCTAGAAATCATTACACGTTGATTGTAAATATATTTGTCATTTTATTCTCTTTAAATTGCTGTTTAAATATTAAGTTAAAGAACATTTGTTTTAGAACATGTTAAAACGTAGACACTTTACAACGAATGGAAACTTTTAAGAAAAAAATGCCGAATATAGTTACTGGCCCTGTATTCATTTTGAATCGTTAAATTACTGTGTATCAAAATTCATTAAACGTATTAACTTATCTTAACTGTTGAATTAACATTATTAATTCAGTCAATACCTCAACACTACAGATATGGTGCAGTTTACTCTGATAGCTTACATTTCGTGTTTAATTAGTGTAATAAATATATCTGTTATAACTGGTATGATAGCTTACATTTCATGTAATAATTAATGTAATAAATATATCTGTTATAACTTGTATGATAGCTTACATTTCATGTAATAATTAATGTAATAAATATATCTGTTAAAACTGGTATGATAGCTTACATTTCATGTAATAATTAATGTTTTCAGGATTGGCTTTGCTTAACAAATTGTTTTTCTAAAGTTTTTAAGTGCTTCTAGCAACCTGCTACAATACCAGGGAACCTGATTCACCATCTCAGTGTAGGATAAGGTTACTGTGCACACAGCTGGAAACACCCATGACCCTTGCCAGTGTCTGCCATCCAGAGATAATTTGTTATTGTTTACAATTACTTCCTGCCTCCAGTACATTTTCAAAGTATTAACAACACAGGCCCAATTAGGTGTTTCAGAGCTGCTGCGAAATTGAACGTTTACAGTATGCCATGTGGACTCACTGCAAGATAACGTTATTCTTCACTTGAGATTTCACACAATTTGTCACATGCTGGGCTGTAAGAAACACTGTTTATAAAATAGCTTGCTCTGGCATGCTTGTTGGAGCTGTTTGTATTCAAATTCCAGGCGCCAGAATAAATTAAATATTTCTTCATCTAATTACACCATGATCTATTATTATTAGCAGACAAAACTTTTAAGTTTTATACAACAAAAATAACTGCTAGCATCTAAAAGCAAAATGTTTAGCAAAAGTTAAATTTCCGATTTTTAAGTTCATTCCAAAGTTTTCAGTTCAGTTTTCTCAGATTGAAGTGGGAAGGAGATAAGTGGTTCTGGCACTAACCCCTCGATATATTGACTGAAATGAGAATATAACACAAAATGTTGTTTATTTTGTTTTATTTTATTTCAATTCCAGTTACAAAATTTCAAGTCCAAGAAGAAGAAAATATCGAAACCTGTTTATCATCACAAACCTCCCGACAGACCGAAGTCCGCTCATCCTTCTTTTCCCAAAACCAGAGCCAATGTCCGATCATCAAGCAGAGAGCGACCTCTCACATCACGGGCACTAGACGTACTCAGAGACATGAAAAAATTACAGACCACATTACGGCGAGACGACATCAAGTGGGAATAAAGCAAACAAATACCTCTTCTGTGATATTAGTGTCCATAGAAATACCGTATTTATTTTTTTATTATGCTTTCCAGTCATATTTGCTGAAAGCCATTGTTATTTGTTGTTCATGAACTCCCATTCTATTTGTCCATCCATCTCTTCATTATCATGTTGTGGTAAGAAAAATTACTTTTTACTTCTTTTTTTTTCGATTGGTGTTTTGATTAAGAACATTAATGGTTGCGAAACAATTTGGGATGGTTTTAAAGCCGCTGACCCATGTTCCTGAGATTCATGTCTCTTCTTTTTCGCATAAATTCATTTGCAGCTGTTGCAAACACCAGGGTGAAATTTTTATTTCTTTTCATTCATAATCTGACATCTGACCTAATTAGAAATATGTCGGTACCATAGCAGCAGAGGAGAAAGAAGAAGTAGCTACAATGTATCCAGAACAGGATGCCCGGGACTCAATGGAAGATCTTAGCCATTTTATTGGCTGATGGGAT
Organism: Gigantopelta aegis; assembly: GCF_016097555.1. Classification (NCBI taxonomy): domain Eukaryota; kingdom Metazoa; phylum Mollusca; class Gastropoda; order Neomphalida; family Peltospiridae; genus Gigantopelta; species Gigantopelta aegis. The sequence goes on from NC_054702.1 coordinate 52,536,646, forward strand.
GTTTAAACCAGGGTGTTTGATGATGCCATAGGTCAGAAGTCAGGTCATGTATTCATGACAGGAAAAAGTAATTAAATTTTCTTTAGTTTAACCAGAAACGTAGGAAATCTCTGATTAAATGGTACAAATGGCGTAACAGATTTGGGAAATGTTATACATTAGTGTTTGTTTTGCAACCATTATGCTCCAAGTGGTATCATTTTGAACATCTGTAAATTTCAGTCAATTGCCAAGTGATCAGTGTCACAGTGATTTTGAATAATGTAGCAAAAATAACCTTTGATTCAACCTGGGTCATGGCATTCAATATTTTCCATATTTCTTCACATCAAATTTCTTGGTTATAAACCTCGGTTATTAATTTGAGACCGTGGCTAATGGTCAAAAGGACAGTAGTGTTTAATAAAATCTGTTACAAGACTTGGTGCATAACACTAGAAGAAACATTGTAAATTTCCCCACCCCAAGTACTCTTTTTTTTCTTTTTTTTAGTACCTAGAATCTTGTATCACAAATATTTCAACATTTCTTTTGACAATGTATGTGGCTTTTACACTTTATACTTTTTAACCTACTGTTTAAAACTACCTCAATTACTGTTAAGGAAAATGTAAATATTAGAATAATTTGGTCGTATAAATTTATCAGTTACGGCAATTAAAAACAAAAATTAAGAAACATTTCACAGCATGCTCTCAGGTTACCTTAGTTCCACCAACTGGAATTTTATTACCAGATTTACAATGGGGACGGGGGTGTTGGAGCAAATAGGAATCGTATATTAAAACCATTTCTCAGATTTCATATTGAAATATTCATCTTATGGCTGTTGCATAGTCACAATGAACTCTGCAGACCGTTTTCTGTTCCCATTATTGGATTTACCTCTGCCATACTAAACTTCTTCATATATAATATACATATTATGATATTTGCAAATATGTAGCTCAAGTACATTTAGTTTATCATAAACAGTGTATTCTACAAGTAAAAAAAAAAAAAAAAAAAACCCGAATCTTTTTTACATTTTGACCAAACATTCTACAATTTTAATGTTTTTTTCTTGTTATAATTATTATTATTTATCACATGGATAATCATATTAAAACATCAATCAAACCATCTCTTCCAATGACAAAAAGCTTTACCAGAATATTGTCTTAGGTGTATTCTTGTCACTGTAAAACTATTTTTCAAAATATATACTGTGCTATTTTTTGTCTTTGTCTTGTCTAGCATATTTGAATATGCATATCATTAGAACTACAAACTTTCTGTTATACAATTTACTTGATTCTGATTTCCTGACATCACCTCTGATAACATGCAGTAATGATGTCATTACATAACACATTTATGTATTTTTGATGAAATAAGTTGTGATGTTTGTAATAAGATTTATTTGTAATATGTTGTGAATTTATCGATGTGTAACATACACAAACTTAGTATAAAATTGCTTTGCTAGGCTATGCGATTTTACAAAATTTGTGCCAGTTACACATCAATAAATTAACAAAAAAATTACAAACAATTCTACTATAAAATTTGTATAGAATCATGTCCATTTTAGTCTCATCTATATCTACTGACCAACCTTTAACCATTCCTCAATCAAGTTCCAAATTACACCGTTTGTATTATCTTCGTTTAGGATTATCTAACCTTTTGAAGAGATGCAACAATTCTGATTGTTTTGTAGGTCTGTATACATTGACCAATGATATTTTCAATGATATTGTTTTGTGTACCTGTGAATTTTAAATCTTGTCCTATTTTTTGTATGTGTATCTACTTAATAAAAATAAATGCAAACAAATATTTCAAATTGGTTTTTTTGAAGTTGACATAATAGTATACAACATTTTACGCAACTAAATTATTGAACAAGATTTAGTTTTGGTCAGTTTACAAATAAATAATATTATATACTATTTCACTATGCTTACTTAGGTCTTGTAAATTGATTATCATTCAAAATGATAATTACTTTATGTAGCACAGGTATTCAAAAAGCATAAAATCCCGAGTGGAATTTATACCTTGCAGTCAGCTGTAAAAATACTTGGTTTTTTGTATCCTTGCAGGTATGTAATATTCCCCCAGATTTTTCAAACATGGTCTTTTGTTTTTTTAAAATTATCTTGCATTATTTTATTGAAATAAATAATGAAGACGGTAAAAACAAAATGTCTGCATACTGACACTGCTAAAATGATCAGTCAGGTTATAGCAAACCAATCTTTTTTTTTAAAATGGCTTAGTCTAGGAAATTTTCCCCATATAGTTTAATAGATGATAAAGCAAATTTTAATTCCCATAGACAACATTACATTATTCACCCACCTTGATACACATTATTCATTCTAACGATATATCGGTATCATTTATATAAAACAAATTATAAACCGATCCATAGTATGAAGGTTAAAGGATCCTTCATGGAAGATACAATTATTCTCATAGCAATGAATTTAGTTACTCATTGTGGGTACAGCCACTGGTTTTGCAGTGATTATCCACAGGTGAATGGGCTATTATAGGGTGGCAGGTTAAGTTTTGCCTGAATTAACTGAAAATGTCTGATCTGGATATCAATGTTTATTCCTGTTAATTTTGTATTGCTACTAAACAGCGATATATGGGTTCCAAATGAATCACTACTGTACTAATATTTTTCAAAGATTAAAACTAATGTCAAGTGTAGAATAATAGAAATATGTGGTGAAAAGTTTTCAGGACATTGTTTTTACCCGAATGTGAAGATTTGCTTCAGCACTGGGGGGAGGGGGGGCAGTTGACCAAAGTTGTAAATGTAAATACAATGTTCATGTTTATAGAAATGAAGTTTCTAGAATCATTAAAGTGTTTTAGTTATCCAAAGGTCAATGGTATGTACTATCGCAATTAATTAAATCCTTTTGGCTAGTAAAAGTGCTTTTAATGTGAGTTTTTTCTACTACACATGAACATGAACATGACGTGTATCTTAAAGGTTTGTGTTAAAGGTGGCAGTAGTTTTATACCACATGGTTTATTTGCTGATTAATTTACTGATGTCAGCAATTGTATATGTCAAGACCGTAATAGTTTTTAATTGTTTAGCCTGTAGGTAAATATAGTTAGAAAAATAAAGCAGAGAGTGTGTCAACTACTACCTCGTGCTATGTATTATTATTACAACAATCCACCTAATTACTAGGGTTTTTTCTCCCTTTAGAATAGAAACTGTGCAATTTGTGTGGCATTAATATCTTAAAGATTTTTAAGTGCAGATGCGGGTTTTTTAAAATTTCCTTTGTATATCAAAAATAGATTATATATTTCCAAAGAAATTCTTTTGTATGGTGAAAATAAAAATAAAATGGTGAATCAATATAATTTTGTCATTAATCAGAAAACATCCATCAAGAACGGTCTTCAACCTAATTAAAGCAACTTGGTCTTGCTTCCAAGTTTAAATACTGGCATTATTTCCTAATGCATCTCCTGTTTCAGTATCGCTATCAGTGTATTGGTATGCCAAGAGTGTCACTATTTTTTAATAAATCCTTATACACTAGAGGTGTCTCCTGTTAAAGGCAAAGTAATGTATTTTGATTTGACCTAGATTAGTAACTACATCTAAATTTCAAAGGAAGCATAGGCATATTGGATCCCATTTTTGTATGGGGCAAGCCGATTTTAGCCTGAATTAAACAAAAGTCCTGAATCTGGATTACGTTTATTCATATTAGCATTACTGCCAAACAGCTACATGTATATAGGTTTGCAAATGAATCGCCACACATTTTTACATGGGTTACAACTAATATTTTGGATAGAATAATGAAATTACATAGTGAAAAGTTCAGGGCAGCTCATTTTGCCCGAATGTCTCTATTGTTTTTGCCCAAATTTAAGGATTTTCTCCCCACCACCTCCCGTCTCATAAGCTTATGATGGGAAGAACAAACCTAACATGAACAGTCTAATCTATACTGATTTCCAAAAGAAACTTTACATGCATAAAATTTGAATAATTTGATAAATATTGTTCCGATTTGAAAAGGACCAATTTAGAGACCACCTTACAAACACTTGTATCACAAAGTGCATTGTCACATTTAGATGTTTATCTGATGATACTTTCATATCCCACCATACTGTTTGTTGGTTTTCTATAATACAATTTCAAGCCTTGTGAAGTTTCTTTTGGACGCTAGTATATTATATTATGAAGACTGCATCTTTAAATATGCTTTCTCGACTACTTGTGGGGGATTTTCTGATATGACTATCCCTATATTATAGTCTCTTACAGGTGAGTGGGAGATGTCTCAAATGTATTTTTACAACAGCTGTTAAAATTATCTCCTAAAATTATCACTTTATCTCCTACAATGTCCATTATTCAAACCTATAGTTACAAATAATATATGGACAAGATGTAATCGATGTATTCCAATGAACCATCTCCATTGCTGCTCAATTAACATGCTATGAATATAACCATTCCTTCTTTTTATATCTTATTTCAGCAGTTGTTTATATATTAAGTACTGTCAAACTGCATTTATCATATATCATATATTTGTGAATTGTGTAATAAATAAATCATTAAATATCAATTTGCTTTTGTGTCTTGTTTTAATCGACAGGCAACATTAAGAAGATTGAACTGCTCTTATCCAGTTTTATGGAACTGAAATTAAAATGGCTTCATTGAAAACATATTTACTGCACAAGGGATAAAATAATTGGACACAGGTTTGTTAATTTTCGGAGCCATCCTAGATCTATCCTTAAAAAACAGGTTTAAAAATGTTAAAAAAATTTCCAGCTAAAACTTAAGTTAACTTGCAGGTAAGACAGCATTCCATTTCATGTTCATTCAAAGCAGTCGATTTTGGTATGGCTTTGGCATCCAGATCATCACCATGGAGTTGCTAATTAGATGTTTTCTGATTCCATCTCCTTCCAACAAGTAAAGTGCCATATAAACACTGCATCCAAAGTGGGGGGTACACACGGTTGGTCTGACATGGACACAAACACTCCTGCAGCCGATAGATAATGGAATGTCTCATTTGCTAACATCTTGCCAGTTCAAGCATGGATTCACCATCGTTCAACCATGTCAGGTCTCGGCCATGGTCCAGAATGCTCAGTTTACATCTTTAGTGGCATGGATATCCAAAGCCAGATTCCAATGTAATATATACACACCCTACCCGATTCAAATATGAAAAGTGTTAAAAAAGAAAAGAAAAAAAAAGATTCATGTACACCATGCAGTTTTCAAGGAGGTGCCCTGCTTGATCAGTAAAAATAGTTTTAAAAGTCTCAACAATTTTGGATTTTAAAATCTTTTCGTGACATGGTCTACAGGTGACCAAACAAGTTGTGAGTATAAGGGTGATGCACATGCAATTAACAATGTTTTAATCACAACTGTAACTAACGTTTCATTATCTGTCACTGCCTTGCTACTATTGGAAAAATGTAGCAAGTTTCTTGTCCAAGACTGAGAATTATCAATGTTCGAATAGCCGATGATTAGTAAATCAATGTGCTCTAGTGGTGTCATTGAACAAAACAATTTAAAAAAAATTGTTACATGTTTAAATTATATTACATCATATGCTTCCCAATTGGGTGTATTGATTTTATAATCTTAACTGAATTGAACAGAGTAACAAAACCCAATATGATTTCTGGTTAACCAATTTAATCAGTTAAAGCCAGTATCAACTTATTATTAGCATAATTTGATAAATATTTATCCCGCACTCACAGTATGTATTGGCCAATTATGATGACCGATTAAAGTCATAACCTGCTACTAGTAGAATATCTCTTGTCAGGTGACCCAACTCGACCCGTTTTATTTGACTAGATTTCAGAGCAGCTGCATTTTCTTTAGAATAGATTATTAATTTTAATCCAAATGTATGGTTTTGTTATGTGGTAAATATGAAGTATAAGGAATTATGAGATGAAAACTTTTTTTTAAGGTGACAAATATAACATACAACAAGAATGATGTCATGAATGTTTATGTTATATTTGAAAAAGCTTGCTTATTTAGCTTAAGCATACTGAAAGCTACAAATAAAGTTGATTTCTTCACTCTTCTTGTAGAGTTGCAGGATAAAACTAATAACGGGTAAGAACAGAGAATCTATGGCTTTAACCTAGTATTCTCTATATAAATATTGGTGTGAAAGGAACATAATTTTATAATTATATTACAGTGAAACCTGTGTAAACCGGACCCTGATCAATTTGGAATCCTGTCAAAACTGGCCAAGTTTCATTGTTCCCAATTTTTCAACATCTGATACTCTACCCTCTAAACTCCGGATCCCGTCTAAATTGGAATGAATGAATGAATGTTTAACGACACCCCAGCACGAAAAATACATCGGCTATTGTAAATGCAAAAACAATTGTCTAAATTGGATAAAAATCACATCCCCAGCATAATCTGGTTTAGCCAGGTTTCACTTCACTGTATATATGATCTGTTATCCATGTATTTATTTATCCACATTAAAACAGATTTTTGTTGTTGTGTGGCGAGTGTCGACAGAATAATCTGTTCAGACCTTCTCGTGTGATAAAATGTCATTATAAAACAATGGTCTAGTTTATGTTTATTTAATAGGTGAACACTTCAATGTCTTGCACTTGACAGGTCCTAGTTTTGTAACCATGGGACTGTTCTGCCATTCCGCAAAACAGGCTCCATTTGTTCGAAAATCAGGCTGAAAGAAAAGAGAACATTTGTGTTAATTGCTAACTATAAACTATTTTGTTAACTATTTTAAACTAGGTAAAACTTTCTAAAATAAATATATGTCACCTATTTCAACGGTTATCCAAGATAACTGGGGGAAAAACAAACAAATAATTAAAAAACCCACCACCTCAACAAACTAGCACTATGTGTGTTTACAGATAATAGTTTTATACAATACCTAGCTTCAACATTCTTTTTACCGGCCTCGGTGGCGTAGTGGTTAGGCCATTTTGTCTACAGGCTGGTAGGTACTGGGTTCGGTTCCCAGTCGAGGCATGGGATTTTTAATCCAGATACCGACTCCAAACCTTGAGTGAGTGCTCCGCAAGGCTCAATGGGTAGGTGTAAACCACTTGCACCGACCAGTGTTCCATAACTGGTTCAACAAAGGCCATGGTTTGTGCTATCCTGCCTGTGGGAAGCGCAAATAAAAGATCCCTTGCTGCTAATCGGAAAGAGTAGCCCATGTAGTGGCGACAGCGGGTTTCCTCTCAAAATCTGTGTGGTCCTCAACCATATGTCTGACGCCATAGAACCGAAAATAAAATGTGTTGAGTGCGTCGTTAAATGAAACATTTCTTTCAACATTCTTTTAAATCAATAATTTGCCAATATAAAGTGTCATCCTCTCAATAAAACCTTCAGAACTAACATCTTGGAACATCACTAATAATGTGTAATGATCTGACAACAGGCAGGCAATGCATTTCAGACATGATGGAGGCATTTACATATTGAGTGGGGTGGGGTGCTGACTGGGAAAGCAAAGTTTCTAGGGGTGTGTGTGTCAGGACTATGCTCCCCTATAAAATGTTTAAAACTAGATGTCCTAAATTGCAATTTCCTGCACAATTCATCTCTGCCGTAAGATCTGCTACCAATATTTTTAATTCAGAATTACTAGGGGCTCTATTCCCCCAGCTCCCCTGCCTGTATTTGTGTACTGGGGCGTCATTAAACATTCATTCATGCAGTCAAAGGACATTTAAGTTGAACATGCACCTGTAAATTCTCCCAAACTTTCTTCTTGGGTTTTAGTTCCTCGTCTGGTGTTCCTTTATCATATCCCTCGATGAAGACGCGTTCTCCAGGCGCACTGCCCTCTGGTGGCTCTAGAGGTTCTACAGCTCTCGGGTCAGCACTGAAAATCCAACACCAAGACACAATACAGAAATTTATACAAGTTGTATACCTACTGAATATAACAGAACACTTGTAACTAGTTTTAAAAGTAAATGTGGAAGTTTGAAACACATATACACATACATACATACATACATACAGAGAGAGAGAGAGAGAGAGAGAGAGAGAGAGAGAGAGAGAGAGAGAGAGAGAGAGAGAGAGAGAGAGAGAGAGAGAGAGAGAGAGAGAGAGAGAGAGAGAGAGAGAGAGAGGAGAGAGAGAGAGAGAGAGAGAGAGAGAGAGGGGGGGGAGAGAGGAGTGTCAGATTGACAGAACGAAAACACTTGTAACTAGTTTTAAAAGTAAATGTGGAAGTTTGAAAAACATACATACAGAGAGAGAGAGAGAGAGAGAGAGAGAGAGAGAGAGAGAGAGAGAGAGAGAGAGAGAGAGAGAGAGAGAGAGAGAGTTAAAAACAATCAACAAATATTTTATTTCAGTTTGGCAAAATAATTATTGATATTTTTTTGAATTTTTAACGTTAAATAGATAATTTGGTGAAAGTTCCTGCTCTCCCAGAGCTAGCCCTGTCTTCTCACAGTGCTTCAGTTTGTAAACTATGTTAGCGTGATTAACACCTTGAGAAACACTCACACAGATGCACACATCAACATGGCCTGTGACTCGACCCCTCTCATCTTGGCTGGTTTCAGGTTACAGAGGAAAACTCCCAGTCTGTCCTGCAGCTCGTTCATAGGAAACAGTCCCGCGAGGCCGCTGACCACAGTCCTCGGTTTTGCTTCACCGATATCAACTGTTTCCACATACAGGCTGTCTGCATCAGGGTGCTGCAAGGAAAAACAAACATCTCAAAATATTCGCCACGCACAGAAGGAGCGAAATATTTATTTAACTACACCCTCAGCACATTTTGACTATTTGGTGTCTGACATATTGTTATTTTGATATTTTGTTAAAGGGACACACCCTAGTTACGGCTAGTTGTTAACCATTACGGCGTTGTTTTTCGCCATTACACCCATTTTTTCACAAATAAAATTGCACTTTACTTACCGTTTATTATTTAGAATATACATTTCCATTCACCTGAAGTGTTTTTTGGTAATCCTGGTTTTTGCAATACCACAAAATGCATTTTTCGTATTTCATAAATCGCCCGCACGTCTGAGAAAAAACCGTTGAGCAGACAAGGTCTAATCTATTTTTAAAGGGGATATTTCTATTTCAATGTCACAGACGTTGGTATATCACGTGACCATTATCATTTTGGTTCGGTTTGTTTTCTCGCGCAATCAACATCCGATTTGTTGTTGTTCATTTGTGAGATTTTTCTTCACAGTTCGTGAACATTTTCAGTAACAATAAAGTTCAGACAAGTAAGTGTCTCAATACAAAACGTTACAAACCCTTAAAACCAATAATTTTGCTAAGTCTTACGATATCTGGAGAGGGGATACAACCAGGACAGAACAGGAGAGGTGAATGAAATGCACCCCAAGTCTGTGAAATTTGTCGTGACGTAGGCATTGTTGTGCTTCGAGCGACATCTACTGGTGACATCAGAATACTAACTTTCAAAATTATTTCAAGCAATTGAGACATGGGGATTCCCATGGTATTTATCGATATAAACCTGCTTTTTCACTCCATTTGATAAAAACGTGATCTAAGTGTGTTACAGGTTTGTAGATTAACCAAATTATAATTTATTTTCGCTGGATGGAACTAGGGTGTGCAGCTTTAATAGAGAATGGCCAACAATAAAGCAGCAAGGGATTTTTACATGTTCTTTCCCAGACAGGATAGCACATGCCATGTGCTTATGTACCAGTCATTTGCCACTGGTTGGGATGGGAAAAAGTCCATTAAAGACAGGGCTAAAATTTTCCAAAATATCTTGGGATACCTGCAGGCCTGTACGCACCCCCATCCCCCAAAATTACCAAAAGGTCCACGTTTTTTTCAATCAAATTTAGATAACGTTTTTCTTCCGTTGATTCTAATCAAACTTAGCCATTGTTTGTCTAGTCACAAGGAACTTGCACCCATCCACCCTGCCATTAAAAATCCTGCGTACAGGCCTGACCTGTTCCAGTCAGGTTAAGTTGAAAAGAAATCCACTTAGCAAATATTTCAAATATCACCATTACCTAAAAGCAGGGCATGACCATATTCCACAAAGGACAGCCATAAGCGAAAAAGAGCCAATTGTAATATTATAACAACTAAACTAAAATAAGGTGTTTTTTTAAATCCAAACCTGACTGACAGCCGTAATCTTTCCAACTCTAAAGTCCAACCTTGAGGGAACAAGCTCTTCTTCAGCTAGACCACCCTTTGCACCCTCTAGAAATATAAGTAATATAAACTGATTCGTACCTTTATTTATTTTTAAAAACACAAAAAATAAAAAAATAATACAAAAACAACAAATAAAACCCCAAACATTGTTGAGTAACAATGAAATACACATGAAACTTCAACAGCATCTAACTTTGTTTTTTTAAATTAGGTTATAGGATATTTAATTAAACATTATTTATTATGCAATTAAAACAGTAATACTTGGCATAAAATGTTATGTTATAAAATAAGACTGTAGTCACTATACACTTACATAAATGCTCATTCTAATACTTGTACATGGACTTAACGGTATATAGGAAATGCAAATCTGTAATTGAATAAAGTGGGGCAGTGTGAAAGATGGTTGTTATTAAATCTCTTAAGTGTAAATTGTATATAGAATTTTATGGCAATATCCCTTGACTAAATACCCTAAACCTTTAAGAATTGAATTAAAATCAAGAGAATGAAATTTTTATCAAACTGAATACTGAATAAGATAAAACAAAAAAGAAATAATTTTTCAAACAAAAACAATCTTCTATATTCATTCAGTATATCCACCTTCAATACATCATCTTGTCTCGTCAGTGACCGGTTGTTTTCTCTTATCATATATACATAACCTGACCTCTCACCAAGTACACATGTACATTTATCCACCTTATACTCAGGGACCAAACATCCTAAAGCAGGGTTCTCATTAATAATGCGATTTGTTATACTGATTTGTCACAGTGACTTGAACAGTATGTGTGGGAAGACGTTATGTCATAAGATTACATGACATCAAACAAAGTTTGTCAGTTTAAAAATATTTTGCGGGAAATGTAAGTGCATACAAATTTCCACTGAAATAAAGAAAGCATGAATGCAGACAAGTAACAGAACAATTATTGACCACATCTGGACAAAAACTCCCTCCAGTTGACAGAAATGAACAGCTGAACTTTAATGTGATTTGATTGGCTGAGAGCTTATGATTATATCATCAGAAATAGGAAATATTCTAATCAGAACACCTTCGAAATGACTTGTCATATCAGACTAATGTCGTTCTGATTTAAGTTTCTCACAGTATTATTTAATTGTATGCGACAAGTCGATGTGACTAATCGCACAATGAGAATGCCCCTGAACACTCAATGGAACGGCTAAAATCTTCTGTTTTATTAAGAGTGCCTGTTTCAGGTATAAAAAGAAATCCATGTACATAGCATTAAATATACTAACTGCGGGGATTCTAGAATTTTTATAATTAAATATACTAACTGCGGGGATTCTAGAATTTTTATAAAATCCACTAGCCATGGGATCAGCGATTTAAAAAATGTACTAGCCATGATTAAAAATTCACTAGTCCTAGTTTACTTCAAGTTAATACAATTTTACTAAATAATAGTAATAATCAGATATGTCACCTAAAGAGGGAGATAGAGGTTAAAAACACTAACATTGGGGGGTTGGGGTAGGGGCAGGATATTAATATTTACAAAATAGATTTAACTGCAACATTTGATCCAAAAATAATTGACTAGCTGTCGGGCATGGCAATAGTAGTTATTTACTAGCCGAACATTGAATATCACTAGCCATGGGAGTGGGGCTACCATAATCTAGAAGTCCTGTAACTGCTTACTTGTTTTGCTTGGATAAGCTTCTGCTGTTAGTTTTTTTAACTCGGGTGATTCAAATTCCTTTCTGATAGGATCGAGGAGCTGATTTAAGTAAACCTCCACGGCAGACTTCAAGTCTCCAGGGTGCAGTTCCTGTAATCAGCAATATCTTCTATCATTGTCTGGATATTTATGAAACTCGTAAATCAAAACAGCTGGCCAGGGATCAGATGATCTGAACTCAACATGTATTCTTTATGTAAGTAGATTATAAATATAGCAAAAGCAGATTTAGGATGGGGGTTTTTTCCAATAAAGGAGCCCCATGACATTAATGCAATGTTGTTTGGTGGCAATATATTGATATGAAGATTCTTCACTTTACACAAAAAAGTAGAATTAATTGACCAGAATTGGAGGGGATTTGGGCCAACTGACCCACACTTCAATGCACATCAGTATAGCTTTATATAAAAGAAAATGTTACCACAATTAATCCTTGCCAAATTACAAAATTAATACAAAATGTCTGCTAGAACACTAATTTAAAACATTAAAACAAATATAATTAAAACATAGAAACAAAAATACTGTGTTAGCAAGTGACTGTACTTCCTTAAAAATAACAGTCACATGGTTCTTATCATGAGTGTTATTCAATATGTAAAATATGAACTGAATGGTTTGCCAAATATCACTTAACTAGATGAGGTTGATATTTTACATGATAAAAAACCCACGAGTAGTGAATTCTATTTATCCTGGGGCGGGACATGTGTGGTGTTTTTGACAGAATGTATAGAAACTGCATTGAAATCCATTCAAAAGCATAAGAACAGAACAGAACAGAACAGAACAGAACAGATGTTTAACGACACCCCAGCACAAAAAATACACTGGCTATTGAGTGTCAAACTATGGTAAATCCAAAACATGCACAGCTGTCATCAGTTAGAAATAAAAATAACATGTGACTTTATTTCACAGAATTATTTAAATTTCAAGCTACTATTATCAAAGAAAGATTTAAAAAGGCGTTTCCTATGTTACATACATATTTTTTTTTTAATGAAGACCTATAACTTTACAAACTAACACCCATTCAACAGGACATACCTCTTTAGCAAAGGATTTTTCCAGTTCCTCGTATGAATGATAGGTCATGTCTCCTCCAAAATCCTCAGACCTCTTTACACAAAATTCTGCAAAAAGGAGGAGTTGTCATTACACAGTTTAACTATAATAAACCACGAAAATATTATAACTGAAGTATTAAAAATACTGCGTGGACTGCTTGAATGTTACTAAATTTTAGTAACAACTGTAATTCTGACAAAGCGTGGGGTGAGATGAAGCCCAGTAGTAAAGTGCTCGCTTGATGCGCTATCTGTTTGAGATCAATTAGAGCTGGGGGCGGTATACCATATATACCCTTCAATATCGGTATCATGTCAATACCGATTTACCGTACCGCTAATTTCAAAATACCGATAATTTGATACTGAAAAATGTTATCCATCATTTAGTAAAGCACTAACAATATATCTGACAAATGAAAAATAGTTGAAAAGAAGTGAGAGGTGAGGGCCTTGTGTATGGTATTAGGGTGTGAGACTTAACTCGGATATGCATTTAAAGCCGAGTATACCGAAAATACCGCTCGATGTCGGTATTAGTATTGTATCAATACCGAATACTGTACCAATACTGAGATAAATCACCCGAAAAATACTAATACCAAACCTGAAATTTCAGTACCGCCCAGCTCTAGGATCGATCCCCATCAGTGGGCACATTCTCGTGACACTGGGTTATTTCTCGTTCAAGCCAGTGCACTACAACTGGCATATCAAAGGCTGTGGTGTGTGTTATCCTGTCTGTGGGATGGTCCATATGAAAGATCCCTTGCTACAACATTCAATCAATCATGCTTTTTCTGGACATAAAGCTCAGCTATCTGGACGGTCTGTCTTGGACAGGGAGATAACTGTTAGATAACGTCAGTGTAGTGGTCTCAAATCTCTGTAGTATGTGCTATCCTGTCTGTGGGATGGTCCATATGAAAGATCCCTTGCTACAACAAACATTCAATCATGCTTTTTCTGGACATAAAGCTCAGCTATCTGGACTGTCTGTCCTGGACAGGGAGATAACTGTTAGATAATGTCAGTGTAGTGGTCTCAAATCTCCCCACCGAGCTGTTAAAATTCACACTGACTGGGAAAGAAAGAAAGAAATGTTTTATTTAACGATGCACTCAACACATTTTAATGACGGTTATATGGCGTCAGACATATGGTTAAGCACCACACAGATATTGAGAGAAAACCCACTGTCGCCACTTCATGGGCTACTCTTTCCGATTAGCAGCAAGGGATCTTTTATATGCACCATCCCACAGACAGGATAGCATATACCACGGCCTTTGATATACCAGTCGTGGTGCCCACCGACGGGGGTCGATCCCAGACCAACCGCGCATCAAGCTAGCACTGTACCACTGAGCTACGTCCTGCCCCTACGATGGGTGGGAGACGGGCGTAATAATTTCCCACGAAGGCCGGTTAAGAATGACAACTATCACATACCTTTTGTAGAGCTCAGTGGGAAGAGAACGTGTTTACAGAAAGACAGGATCCCGTTATCCTCTATATTTCCTGGCTCACAGAACGCCTTCTTGAGCTTTTTCTTTATCTTAGCGGGTGAATCCAGCAGATCTATCTTGGAATCTTCTTCGGAAGAACTCATTTTTGTCCCTGTTAAACCTGGAACTAAAATATCCAAAAACATCTTGATAATTAAACTCATAAAAATGTTCAACAATAGCAAAAACAGTTTTTCAAAATGTTTTTTCTTTTTGCTGAATATATCAGTGTGTAACAGTCATAACAAATTGTATACAAAAATTACATTGAATAATTACACCACCACACAAAAAATTGCAATTACAAACCATACAGTTTGACATGCACATAAATAGTTTTCATTTTCTTTCATTCTTATCTAATGAGACTTCTGACATCATTTTATACTGACTTGCTTTAAATTCTACCAATTTAGTAATGTCTCAATATAAATTTTGTATTACTTTTTATTATTTAAGAAAAATCAAGAAAGTTGAGATGATTTTTACTTGCATGGTATCTGACCAACTCGATCATCCACAAAAATCAACTATAGCTTATTTTAATACCTTTCAAAACTACATGTAGGTACATATATGAGCAAGCAAATAAATGAATGAATGAATGAATGTTTAATGACACCCAGGCAAAAAAAAGAAACCGACTTGCCATTGGGTTGTTAAAAGGAGGTACACAATCCTAAAAGTCAGATGCAACAATCTTACCCATTGGATTCATTAGATGTATTCTTTTTGTAAATCCAAGTTGTGGCAAACACTGGAAAAACAACAACCGGACGTAAAACAGAATAAAGACACAATCACTACAATTTTATTATGTAAACCTTAAAAAATCAGTTTTCATTAATCACTGGTCAGTATCTAGACCAGTTGCATTAAACAGTGTATAATTACATATGGTACACTGTTTAATGCATCAGCCTACTAAATCAGCTTGCTGTACAAACAGGAATACACGTTTCAACGACACCTCAACAGAGCAGCACACTAAACAACTATGGCTTTTTGGTATCTAATTTATGGTTATTTCAATACTTGGTTGAGCAGGAGAGAGAGAGGAAACCCACTGCCATCAAACTTTTTCTATCTTCAAAGCAACAAGGAATCTTTTAATATACTCTTCAAAAAAAGAAACGCAAAAGGGTACAAATGGGTTATAACTCCGATTTTATGTTTCCTACCAGTTCATGCTTTGTGAATATAAGGTCATTGCATGTCCCAAACACATTCCCACGGTTACATTCGATAAAACGCAGCTACTGTACAATAAAGTTCCAAAATGTGAATATTCGCAAAAACGCAGCCATGTGCAAACCATGTCACCACTGCACGTGCGTTGTCTGCACGTGCAACATGAACACCGACAGTATAAAAGTGCAGGGTGTTCGCTTGCCTGGCCTCTGTATCTGGCCGACAGTTGACAATCCAGGACATGCCACGTCTCAGTGAACCGCAGAGAAACAATGCCATCGGCCGACTAGACGCAGGCGAATCCAGAACGGCCGTTGCCAGGGCATTCCATGTGTCCCCAAGCACCATCTCCAGACTGTGGGACCGTTACCAGCAACATGGATCAACACGTGACCTCCCTAGATCCGGTCGACCACGGGTCACTACCCCCGGGCAGGACCGCTACATCCGGGGACGCCACCTTCGGGAACGATTGACTACTGCCACCTGCACAGCCGCAGCAATACCAGGTTTGCGCAGGATATCCGACCAGACCGTACGGAACCGCCTACTTTAGGTAGGAATTCGTGCCAGACGTCCAGTTCGAGGTGTCATCTTAACACCACAACACCGTCGACTCCGACTGCAGTGGTGCCAGATTCATCGACAATGGCCTCAACTGCGATGGAGACAGGTGTGGTTCAGTGACGAGTCCCGATTTCTGCTCCGACGTCATGATGGAAGATGTCGCGTGTATAGGCGTCGTGGTGAACGTTATGCGGCAAACTGCGTGCAGGAAGTGGACAGATTCGGCGGGGGTAGTGTCATGGTGTGGGCAGCCATCTCACACACTGGCAGAACTGACCTGGTCCACGTGCAGGGCAACCTGAATGCACAGGGCTACATTGACCAGATCCTCCGGCCACACATCGTTCCAGTTATGGCCAACGCCAACGCAGTGTTCCAACATGACAACGCCAGGCCTCACACAGCACGTCTCACAACGGCTTTCCTACAGAACAACAACATTAATGTCCTTCCTTGGCCATCGATATCACCGGATTTGAACCCAATTGAGCATCTATGGGACGAGTTGGACCGACGCCTCCGACAGCGACAACCACAGCCCCAGACCCTGCCCGAGCTGGCAGCAGCCTTGCAGGCCGAGTGGGCCACCATCCCCCGGGACGTCATCCGTACTCTGGTTGCTTCAATGGGCAGGCGGTGCCAGGCAGTTGTCAACACACGCGGAGGCCACACCCGGTATTGACTCCAGATGACCTTGACCTTGGTGGTGTGTCCTATCACTTACTCACAATGGACTAGAGTGAATTGTGAACAGAAGAGTATATGAACTTTCCACAAAGACTGGACAGCACATACCACATTATTTGACATATCAGTATGGGAGCATGATTTGGACTGGAAGAAAAACCAGGCCATAGAGCACATTGATTTATTAATCATCGGCTATTGGATGTCAAACATTTGGTAATTTGACATAAGAGTCACAGAGAGGAAACCCGATACTTTTCCCCATTAGTAGCAAAGGATCTTTTATATGAACCATCCCACAGACAGAAGAGCACATACCACGGCCTTTAATATACTAATTGTGGTGCACTGGCTGGAACGAGAAATAGCCCAACGGGTCCACTGACGGGGATCGATCTTATACCAACCACGCATCAAGTGAGCACTTTACCACTGGGCTACATCCTGCCTAAGTAAAAAGAAATTTTGTGTTTTAGAATAATATGTATTTACCTTCTCTGCATAAGTAAATATTTTTCGTTGGTCAACTCCGCCAAACTGAGCATCAACTCCTAAGTGCTGTTCATCGAGTGCCTGAACAGAGAAAACAAACAGTCACATCAAGAGAAAAAAGAAAAAAAGAAGCTATTACCTAACATATGGTTATTATGACATAATGGTTATTAATGACGCACTCAACACATTTTATTTACGGTTATATGGCGTTGGATTTCCATTATGATTTCACATGATGTCACCACACTGAAAAACATTGAAGTGGGAAAAATCACTCATCAAATGACATTTTTTCCATCACATTGAATGCCTGTGCACAGAATCACATATAAAGAAAAGTTACTGTGTATATGCACACTGTATCGAAAAACTTTCATGCAATATCTCATTAATGGAAAGTAGGACTTAATATTAACTGACATTTTAAAAAGATTGTTTTAATGGGAGAAGATTTGGGTGAAGCCATTTATGTTTAATATTCTTATAATTTTGAACTCTGAAAGAAATTTTATTTCACCTGCAGTCCTGGGTAGAGCAGCCCACTAAGGAGAGGATGTTCCACCTGTTTGACGACTTCAGCTCCGGCCTTTCTGGCATCGTGCTCTGTGACCACCGAAGAAAGTCGGTACATATCTAGTGTGTATTCACTACAAATTGAAGAAAATGGGTTGTTTGGACCAGTTCATCTATATAGGGGTAAAGGCACTAAGAAACAGAGGTCAGATTATGTATGAGATTTAAAAAAAAAAAAATTCAAATGTAATTTTTTGTTCCTGCAACAATGCTTTAAAAACTTAGATACAAACCCATCGACTTCAACTACTGTAAAATATGTATTATATAGTTAAAAATATATGTAGTTTTTCACTAATGCCAAAATAAACCACATAACATGCATTAATAGTCCAATAATGAGTCAACTAGCACTTTTAACACATGACTGTATATAAATTAGTTAATTTTACCTCCTGCATACAAAGTTGATATATTTTTTGAATGTTTAATGCTAAAACCAAATTGACTTGAGTAACACTCTTTGGTTAAATTCTACTAGAATCCAAATGAATTCCCAAACTTGATGTCATAAGATTCCAGAGAATTTTTTTTTTTTTTTCATGAATTGTTTTTATATAATGCACAAAGTAACTAATTAATTCAGAATTTGATGCTAATTAAATAATAAAATTATTTGAAAACAGATATTATACTTTATACTTGTTTACTGACCACTGGATGTCGAACTAGAAGGATAAGTTTTAGTTAATTTTTTAACATTAATGACCTTGCAATTTAACTGGATTCCCATGATTTCCATTTACAGAAATATTACAAGAATTGAATTCCCAGATTCTTGTCAAAGTGTTCCTTTGTAAGAACTTTTAAAACAGCTGTGATTACCGGCTAAGCTGGAAGTCTGTTCCCCTCACAAACTTGAGCTTGTCAAGTGGCACCCCGATAGATTTGAGCATCGCCTTGATGACATGTTCGTAGTAAGATGTCCGCAACTTCAGCAGCTCCCATGGGGCTTTCATGTTATCAAGGTAGGCATGGAGATCAGCAAACAGAATAGTTACCTGAATATATATATATAAATTAACAAAATATTGAATCAGCAAGATTTCAATAAATCTCCTCTAAAAAAGATTTCTTCAAATGGCAGACAAAGATAAGTACGAAAGGTGGAAGATATTATGTATTTAAATAAATGTAAAAGACACACATTTGCCTACTGTCATATTTGTTAAATGTCACAATATATAAAAAATATCTTGACTTTGCTGAAGAGCTACAAATATTTACAATATGAAATAGTGATGAGTATTACCAAAATGTTTACATTGCGATACACTAAGATACAGGAGCTTGTATTGTGACACATGTATGTATTACAATATATTACGAAGACCAATTCTGGATTCAGCTAGGACAATAGTATGATGTCAGAAGTATGGTTTAAACCAAAATAGTACATTATTAACGGTAATAGTCATTTTATTTTTTTCTCTCACTGCCCTCGTATAGTTCTGTATTAATTAATTATATTGAATATTATTACTGCATCTCACTACAATGACATTTGGTAAAATTTACTAAACCTAATAAATATAGATTTCAATGTTTGTCCTAAATATTGCTTTTATTTCATTCACTGTTGGAAATTTATGGACAAATATTTTCTATTTGCAAGTTTCATATCTTTCTATATTCTTGTTCATCAACATTATTTCTATATCAAAAATCGTTTATAAAAAATAAGAATTAAATACCCAAAACACTGAATAACATTCAATTTTGATGGAGTGTTCTTGACCCGTTCCTTTGAGTTCCAAATGGTGCAAAGGAATATAACTATCTAATTTTGTTAGAATCATTTGCGCTTGACCTAGTTGCGAAACGTCTACTAATTCATCATAACCTTCAATTTTGTGGGATAAAGGATAAAGGGCGAGTAGTAATAATAGTGTTTATGCTTAGCTTAACAAATAGTGAACACCCTCAAAATATACTTGCAATTTGGGGTAAATTTAGGTAATATGTGATAACAACACTGTATATCATTCTAACCTCACATCCTGCATTGAGAAAATCTGCAAGCTTGGACATAGGAACAAAATAACCTATGTGAGGTTTTCCCGTCGTAGCTGTTCCCCAGTAGATTTTCACATCTCTCTCCTTCAAAATAGGCAGAAGTCTATCCTCTCCTAAAACCTCCTACAAATAAAACAAATCAGATTAACTCAGATAACACAATAACTTAAAGAGTTCTTTAAAAAACAAAAATATGAAAAAGAAATTGAAATTATTATAGGTTTTTTTAAATTTAATTGTACCATATAAATATGTGCTCTTTTTGTGTAAAAATAGCCATTTCAAATGCAAGATAATTTTTCTAAAATATTGTTTTCCAGCTTTTTTTTCGGGTATGGCAATAGTAGTTATTTACTAGCTCAACACTGAATATCACTAGCGATGGCAGTGAGGCTACCATAATCTAGAAGACCTGGTATATTTTGATCATGTACTGTTACAAATCAAGTTATCACTTGACAATGGCGATTTACCCATTTTTATCACAGTTATGGCCCTTGAATTTCGGAGTCTTGAAAATTGGTTGTTCCTGGTAGAGGACATGTATTGCTGTACCTCCAAAACTTGAGCCAGTAACTTTAAAAAGTCAGTACACCAACCTGCAAATTTCTCTTCATAAGCTCCAACTTTTTTTCTGGTGTTAATTTCGCTGCCATGATTGCACTAACTGTAAAAAAACAAAAACATTCTATATAAAATTTTAATACAGAGTTACCCTTTATGTGTTCCCACAGAGATTAAAACGAGAATAAATGAATAGGTATTGTCCGTTGCCCTGTTTCAGTGAGGTCCTGTTTCGGTGGGTGTGTCGTCTGTGCACAACAATGCGTACATTTGAATATTTTTTTTTACAAATTTTACTTCTGCATGGGAAAAGTAAACAAATTGTCATATTCACAGAAATGTTGATAAAAATAAAGTTAAAACAAGCAAAGAAAGCAAGATTGAACTTTACCCACTCATAAACATGGCACACACATTTCTTAATACGGTACCTTTTTTCTATGATTTTAAAAGACTGTAATTTGAAAGAAAACTTAATTTAAAAACTATTTCGGTCTATTCTCAGCTGTAATGGTATCTGGTTATTAAGTCCCATGATTGTCACTGTCTGCTGGTAAAACTATCTTTACAGATACTTGCCAAAAATATCTGGTCCTAATATGTTTTAACATAAATATCTTTCTGGATATCTGTTTATATATTTATTAAAGGGACACGCCCTAGTTGTTAACCATTACGCCGTTGTTTTTCGCTATTAAACCCATTTCCTCACAAATCAAATTGCACTTTACTTACATTTTATTATTTAGAATATACATTTCCAATTACCTGAAATGATTTTTTTTGGTAATCCTGGTAATCCTGGTGTTTGTAATACCACAAAATGCATTTTTCGTATTTCTTAAAAACGCACGCGCGTCTGAGAAAAAACGTTGAGCAGACAAGGTCTAATCTATTTTTAGAGGGGATCTTCCCATTTCAACGTGAGGTTTTTCTTCACAGTTCGTGAAAATTTTCATTAACAATAAAGTTCAGACAAGTAAGTATCTCAATACAAAACGTTACAAACCCTTAAAACCAATAAGTCTTATGATATCTGGAGAGACAGAACAGTTGGAACATGCCCAGGAGAGGTGAAAGGAACGCACCCCAAGTCTGTGTGCACTCTGGGAAATTTGTCGTGACATAGGCATTTCTGTGCTTCGAGAGACATCTACCGGTGACATCAGAATACTAACTTTCAAAATTATTTCAAGTTATTGGGTCACGGGGATTCCTATGGTATTTATCGATATAAAACCTACTTTTTCACTCCATTTTATAAAAATGTGATCTAAGTGTGTTACAGTTTTGTAGATTAACCAAAATTAGAATTAATTTTCGCGGGCTGAAACTAGGGCGTGCGACTTTAAAACTCAGAATGCAGGTTATATTTTTAATCAAACAATTTTACCATTATAACTATTCATTTGTTCAACTTATAACACGATTGCAATACATCGTAATTGTTATATTTGTTTTCCTAAAATGTTGTCTGTTAACATTGGTAATTTTGTAATTTGCCTTGAATATTTAAAATATTTTTTTAATAAATTATTATAAACTGTGCATGTTTTGTTGAACATCATACATGTTTTGATAAAACATTGAAAAATTTGGTGTTGGAAAGTTTTGCTGTAAGCTATAGCACTAAACGGTTACCAGTCATATCGTCCCCGGTTCCTACCAAAAGGTCCCGGGTCACACCGACTACACAACACATGCACAATAATTATTTGAGAAGTGGAATCAAATTAAATGTCATTTCAATCCTATTTAATCCCTGAATGCCATTAGGCCTATACATTAATATTTTTCTTCCAACATTTTTTTTTCCATGCCCAACAACGACATCTCTTTCGCCTTTATGCCATTTCTAATGAAAATGGTTGCATATAAAATGCGGATTGCCCTGACATCTCGTAAACTCAGCTGTGCCGTCTACCTTTAGTCGATTGATATATTTGATAAAATAATAATTTGATTATTATTTCTTTCTTTTACAGAGAACGTCAAGAACCAATTCCTCAAATGGGATTTATACATATTTTGCCAAAACATCCTAGAAAGCACACTGGGGCATTATTTAAAACGTTATGGTCCTTCGTACGCGGGTGCGTTATGACGCGGGGACGTTACGGTCCTTCGTATGCCGGAACGATTTGACACGGGGACGATATGACGCGGGGACGTTATGTCTGGTCACCCACTAAAGATATCACTCACTGAAACAGGTTACATAGTTAACAATATTTACTGCTGATGCATGTTAGTTTTTTACGCACGTGTCGTAAACTTAGCTACTTAGCAACCAGTTTAGTGCTCATGTGAAGCGTAGAAATACTAATAAAAAGGTAGGTATTTGAATAACAACTGTCTGTTTATAAATATTGATATGCTTTAGAACTGAATGCTTATGCTCACCGAAACTGATTCACCCGTGATACATATATGAGACTATAGGTGTGAGGAAACAGTAACCTTGCTTAAATGTTGGAATATTTTTTAAACTACAATATTAAAATAGTACGCCTTTAACGTAACAAGAAGTGTAGAAATCTAGTTCTTCTGCTACATTAAATATCTGATTTTGTTCCATCCGCATTTTACCAACACCCCCTTAGGGCATAAAGTTTGTTTTATTTCGGTAAAAAAATAATTAAAATTATTAATTAGGTAATAACTTAAACTATGAATTAACAGAAAACTGCACCAAAAGGCTCTATGTTGAATGAACTACCTTCCCTGAAAGTTTCATTAGAATCTATCTAAAATTAAAAAAGTTATGACACTTTCTGTATTAAAAGTTACTGGTAATTAATCGAAAAGGTCACAACTTTTCTTTTGTTTTAGTAGTAAAACAAAGCCAAAAAATGGGCGTGGTGCCACATCTTGAAAATGTCATAACTTTTTAAATATTGAACCTGGAACAAAAATTAAAACTGCATTTTAAAGCATTTCCTGGGCTCTGTAGAATAACTGATTTATCTCTATCTTTGTAGGTTAAATTTTTTTGTCACATACCTAGGCATACAACCGTGTCCGGTGTATCGGCGCGTCCGGTGATTCGGCGCACTTGGTATTTTGCTTAAGTATGCTTAGGAAGTTGTCATGTTGTCGGTGTTTTTAACAAATTAAAGTTCAATTCCATTTCCAATGGTTAATCAAGTATCAACATATTTATTGTTAAGGGTGTAATTTATTTTTATTTTTAGAATTATCAATAATTATATCATAATTTCAAAATAAATCATTCACCTGTTTTCGTATATATAAACGCGAAGTAGGTCAGCCTTATTGATATTAAGAATGTTAAAACCAGTCTAAAAACACCTTTCCCGCATTTTTAAATTATAGTAAACAGTATAAATGTAATTATTTTTGTTCGGTTATTTTTATTTAAACTGAAAAGGAAAACATAGACAAATGCAAAGAAAACGAAAATTTTACACCTTAATTGACAGTCATTCCAGTTCACAATTGTCACATTGTTATAAAAAATAAAAGCGAAATAAGATCCACGTGTGTGCACAATCTACCCGAGAAAAATAAAATCCATGTAAGCATCTTAGCCATGCATGACAATGAACATGTATGCATCTGCGGTACTGTGCCACTCAAGAAAACGATTCCGAAACTGATCATGAGTTTGGGTTACATGTGGTGCGTTCGGGTTTCATAGTAGTATGTTTTACACCATATTTAAAATGTTTAATTTACTCGACATAAATCAATTTAAAAGTATTTAATTCAAACATATGCACTGTTTCATTGGTGAGAGACAAATTTTATTAAGTATTTCACAGTGGGAACGTAGAAAAAAATACATAGCTTGGTCAGGGACTGAAAAGAGTGCGTAAAATTCCTTCTAGCTCTCTTACAGTCAAAGTTTCGGGCTACTGTGCCACTCAAGAAAACGATTCCAAAACTGATTATGAGATGGGTCACATGTGATCGTTCATTTTCATAGTAATATTTTTTAAACCATTTTAAAATGTTTATTTACTACAAAATTTGTAGTGCACTTCAGATTATGCATGCTTCATTGGTGAGAGACACATTTTATTAAGTATTTCACAGTGTTCACATAGAAATGGTTTTTTTACATATTGTCGGCAAATTGTTAACAACAGAAAAATAGGCCTACGACCGTTAGATTTCCTCCAAAGCAACCCAGACACAAATCTTGAAAAAACCATTAAAAGATACAGATTTCACATACCAATGATTTGTCACCTATATCTTTTCGCTGAGATTATAGGGAAATAGCATAATTTTGTATAACGACTTTTATGGAAACTTCAAGTCCTGTGATATGATAGGACTTTCTAACAATGTCATAACTGTTAGATATAAAAGCAAACCGTACGTCTTATTATTTGGAATTAAATTATTTTTTAATGATACCACTAGAGATCATCGATTTCATAGTAATTGTGCATCACTTCATCATTACTTTTTTCACCGGTCTTGGATTAGTATCCTAAACCGTAACATGGCCATGCAGAAAATTGTATTTTTCCCTATGGCAATGCATCTCAGCAAAACAACTGGCGACATCGTTACAGTCCGTGTCATGTGGAATGTGCCTTTGTAATGGTTTTTTTTTATGGATTTGTGTCTGGACAAACTTGCTGGAAAATGGCAAAAAGGTAGGAGAGTAATTTTTTGTAGTTGCCAACAATGTGGTTCGGACATTGCGGGTGCGCCGATCACCGGCACTATAGTCCTACTTTTAAAAAAAAAACCTAATTTTTTAACAAAAAACGCCATATTAAACCTGTGCAAAATAAAATATGCAACTGCGAACAAATTGTTGTTACATTGCAATAAACACTTTCCTGTTCCAAATCAGATGCAGAGCCCCTAAGTTTGTCAGAGTTCTCTGTTTTGTTTTTAATGCAATGCTTATCTTGCTTTAAAAAAACCGCTTGTTTTATGAGTAGTTTTAAACAACTGGGGACTGTACATCCATTAAACAATAATACCGGTGCACATTATTTTAAAATATGTCCTCGTATGCAATATTGAAGATGGCAATGATTTTGAAATCACCTTTTTAACAACCGTTCTTTTTATATGCTACGCGTTAATAGGCAGTGTGGTGAATCGATAGCTAGCTAACGATGTTCTAGACCTGCATCAAAAATAAAACTTTAATTTCACTGGGTTTGCGGGTCTATACAGTTTACATTTTATATACTAATATTGCTAACGACTAACAGCTATCTCACTGTCCTGGATATGCAGCCCAGATAGCTGAGGTATATGCCCAGGACAGCGTGCTGAAAGCTTTCCCTTGATTGACAATACAATCTGTTTCCTCTATATATATATAGAATAATACAAAGACATTGAAAAACCATAAATTTGTAGCTCGGACACCTCTAGCACTCTCCTTATTGATATGTGTGTTGGGGGTAGGGGCTAGAACCATCTGGTAATGTAAAGGTAGCTAAGGAATATGGAAAGGTAAACAAGGACATAAATACGTACAGTTATGTATGGCATGTAATATATACTAACTGAGTTGTCAATAAAGATGCGTTTTGTTGGAGAGCCCGGGCCGATAGTAACACTTTTTGTGTCGTAGTTTTTTTTCTAATTTATAAAATCTTATTATCAATTGATTTTCCTTTGACCAAAGTTGAAGCCGTTTATAATATCAGCCATATAATTGTAAAGTTCGCTCAGCTTTATTTAAATGTAGGATTTTGGCTATTGAAAATATTAAAATTATTGATCAAAAAAGATCAATCACATTTTCTCATTAATTGTTCTGAACTTAAACTAACAAGACAAAAACGTTTTTACAAACTCATAGATGAGTTAACTGCATTTCAATCCATGAACAACTATGATAAATACTACTATAATATCAACCGCCCTGCTGCCCATCTTGTAACAATAGCAAAGCTCTGTTGGGACATGAATTCAGCAAGAACTAGGTTATTAAAAAAAAAAAAAAAACCTTCAAACAACAACTATCAAATGATAGGTGGCAAGTCACTGCAGCACTTATAACCATAAATTGTTTTATTTTGTTTAATGCATGTATTTAGTCATTCGTTATTTGTATCACTAGCTTTACTATTGCTGGGTCACCAAACCGTGTTTATATGTGCATTGTATAATTATATATACACCATATGTAAGTATGGAAATAAATTATAAAGCATTTTGTATTGTATTGCATTGTATTGCATTGCATTGTATTGTATTGCACCGTAACCATATGTCTGACGCCATATAACCGAAAATAAAATGTGTTGAGTGCGTCGTTAAATAAAACATTTCTTTCTTTCTTTCTTTGGTGCATATAAAAGATCCCTTGCTGCTAATTGAAAAGAGTAGCCCATGAAGTAGCAACAACGGTTTCCTCTCAATATCTGTGTGGTCCTTAACCATATGTCTGACGCCATATAACCGTAAATAAAATGTGGACGAACCCCCAGCTGAAGCAAATGGTTCGCTTTCAGAACTAAAACATACAGGTTTATACATATGGAGTTTCTGGTGGTGCAAAAACAAAATAGAAAAAGGTCGACTTGGTTCATATTCGAACCCCCCAGGTCCAGATCACTCTACGCCCCTGGTGGAGACGTTGATGCGTACATGTCTGTGGATTTGAAAAACATTTTGTAGTCAGGGTAACCTGTAATGTTCCAAACTGTCTACTTTTGTAAATTGTTACATTAAAAAAGTCTGAATTTGTAGCCTTAAGTTTGATATTGTCATCTAATTGTCGAAAAAAGACCCCACCTTCAACAACAAAACAAAAACATGTCAAGTAAAGCAGTTAATGTATTTATTCACAATGTTCGATGGATAACATATAGTGCGGACGGGGGCATTCAAATATTACGTAACGCTCGAAGGGGTAGGTGGGTATAATATTTGAATGGCCACTAGGGGCCTATGGGACATCCAAAGCGCATATATCCATTGATCACAATGTAATGTTGCACAAATTTAAGATGTGCACAAATTGTTTATCATGACATATGTTTACTATATCCCTAGTGAAAACTGAACACAGTATATTTTATACACAGTGTATTAAATTGTTAGTATAACTTGACGCGTTTTCCCATACTCCAGACATTGAGAATATAGGGTCTAACATCTAATAGATAACACAGTACATTTAGTATCATTAACTGATTGATTGATTAAATATATATTTTTTAAATATATATATATACAGGCCTCACGCGAGGTCAAAATCATAGAGCGACGACACTTCGGCTGTCAAACTTTAGAGAGGGCGAAGTTTTTAACAGCAGGGATTTGTTGTTGTGTGGTGAGTGCCGACTCAATAATTAGTCAAATGAATAATATATATATATATATTTTTTTTTTTTTTTTTTTTTAAACAAAAATATATACAACTTTGATAAATGAAAAGAAGTCTTCTACAAAAAGCTCATCTTTGTGGTATATATCAATTTCAAAGCGGAAATTGGTAAATAGCAAAATAATTTTAAATGATTTTGAAATTTTAAATATACAATTAAGTCAAATCCATTATATCATTATCAAATGAAAAGCAATTTTGTAAATATAATTCATCTTTGTCGTACAAATCCATTTCAGACCCAATACTGGTTGATAATTAGCAAAATGATTTAAAATTTAAAGTTTTTAAAATTTTTAAACATGCTTCAGTCAAATATACTACACTACTCTTTTAAATCAAGTATTAACTGTATTTGATTTTTTAAAAACTGAATCTGTTAAGACCTTCTTGTGTGATAAAATGTCATTATAAAACAATGGTCTAGTTTGTGTTTATTTAATAGGTGAACACTTCAATGTCTTGCACTTGGCGGGTTCTAGTTTTATAACCAATGGACTGTTCTGCCATTCCGCAACACAGGCTTCATTTGTTCGAAAATCAGTCTGAAAGAAAAGAGAACATTTGTGTTAATTGCTAACTATAAAATATTTTGTTAACTATTTTAAACTAGGTAAAAGTTTCTAAAATAAATATATGTCATCTATTTACACGGTTATCCAAGATAACTGGGGAAAAACAAACAAATAATTAAAAAACCCACCACCTCAACAAACTAGCACTATGTGTGTTTACAGATAATAGTTTTATACAATACCTAGCTTCAACATTCTTTTAAATAAATAATTTGCCAATATAAAGTGTCATCCTCTCAATAAAACCTTCAGAACTAGCATCTTGGAACATCACTAATAATGTGTAATGATCTGACAACCAGTAGCCGATGCATTTCAGGCATGATGGAGGCATGTACATATTGAGTGGGGTGGGGTGCTGACTGGGAAAACAAAGTTTCTAGGGGTGTGTGTGTCAGGACTATGCTTCCCTATAAAATGTTTAACACTAGATGTCCTAAAATGCAATTTCCTGCACAATTCATCTCTGCCTTAAGATCTGCTACCAATAATATTTTTTATTCAGAATTACTAGGGGCTCTATTCCCCCAGGTCCCCTGCCTGTATTTTTGTACATTCATTCATGCAGTCAAAGGACATTTAAGCTAGCCCTGGATTTAATTGGCTGAGAGCTTACGATTATATTCGTCAGAAATAGGAAATATTCTAATCAAAACAACTTCGAAATGACTTGTCATCTAAGAGTAATGTCGTTCTGATTTAGGTTTCTCACAGTATTATTTAATTGTATGCGACAAGTCAGTGTGACTAATCGCACAATGAGAATGACCCTGAACACTCCATCGAACGGCTAAAATCTTCTGTTTTGTTAAGAGTGCCTGTTTCAGGTATAAAAAGAAATACATGTACATAGCATTAAATATCCTAACTGCAGAGCTTCTAGAATTTTTATAAAATCCACTAGCCATGGGATCAGCGATTTAATTTTTTTACTAGCCATGATTAAAAATTCACTAGCCCTAGTTTACTTCAAGTTAATACAATTTTACTAAATAATAGTAATAATCAGATATGTCACCTAAAGAGGGAGATAGAGGTTAAAAACACTAACATTGGGGGGTTGGGGTAGGGACAGGATATTAATATTTACAAAATAGATGTAACTGCAACATTTGATCCAAAAATAATTGACTAGCTGTCGGGCATGGCAATAGTAGTTATTTACTAGCCGAACATTGAATATCACTAGCCATGGGAGTGGGGCTACCATAATCTAGAAGTCCTGTAACTGCTTACTTGTTTTGCTTGGATAAGCTTCTGCCGTTATTTTTTTCAACTCGGGTGATTCAAATTCCTTTCTGATAGGATCGAGGAGCTGATTTAAGTAAACCTCCATGGCAGACTTCAAGTCTCCAGGGTGCAGTTCCTGTAATCAGCAATATTTTCTATCATTGTCTGGATATTTATGAAACTCATAAAACAAAACAGCTGGCCAGGGATCAGAGGATGTAAGTAGATTACACATATAGCAAAAGCAGATTTAGGATGGGTTTTTTTTGGACATAAATGCAATGTTGTTTGGTAGCAATGCACTGATATGAAGATTCTTCACTTTACACAAATAAGTAGAATTAATTGACCTAAAATGAAAGGCATCTGGGCCAATTGGCCCACATTTAAATCCACATCAGTTTAGTTTTATATCAAAGAAAATGTTATCACAATTAATCCTTGCCAAATTACAAAATTAATACAAAGTGTCTGTGTCACGGAACATGCTCTTAATTTGTTTCGTCTGTGGCGATTTAATTGTGTTAGAGGGCCGTGTGCAGTTTATTGCCCGTAGCCCAGGTGGACAACTTGTTACGTAAGACTTCTGCGCGACCATCCTCGATCTGGCGTTCCAATATGCACTTAGCCCCGCTGTGGAGGCCATGTGGCGAGTAGTTACGTAATACCTCTGCGAGTGCGGTTTCGACGACCGTGATTTTGGCGACGATGGCGTCAGTAGTCTGACGATCAGAGAGAAATAATATCGACTCTAGTAGAGATGAAATATGAGATGATACGTGAGGTGCCGCCTTGTTCCCCCAGGCCAATTCTGATTTTGGAATAAATAGCTAGGATTTAGAGATATCTAGGAGAACGATTAGGAAGGCTCCGGAGGAACGTTAGTCCGTTTGGACTTTGGTAAATATCATTTCTGCTCTGTGTATAACCTTGATGTGATTGATGTGACTTAAATATTTTAATACTGTATTATACCAATATTCTTTAGACAGTGTCTTCGGTCATCTGACGAAGTAAATCGTAGACTTATTGTTCTAACATTATATGAGTATTTGGTAATATAAAGCTTAGCCAGTCATCCCAGCCGACCTGGGTAAACTGTAGGTTATTGTCTTTATTGTGATAAGTATTAATTCTGTGTTACAAGATTACTGAAGAGTAGTTAGGGTTAATTAAAAATTAACCCATTAGGAATAGAGCTGTAATTCCTTTATTAATTAAGTTCCCCAAGAAACGTTCTAAATTATCACACGTTACTGAACGAGTAGTAAGGGTTAATTATAAATTAACCAGTTAGGAATGGTGTTGTAATTCCTTTATTAATTAACTTCTCCTAGAAGCGTTTCTCAATTATCACACGTGTGGGTGTGGTGTAACGGTGAAGTGATTCGCATATTGTGTAACTAGACACCTAGAGATTAACTAATTAAGTGATCAGTTCTGGGTTGTTATTATTGTTGTTATTAATTGACTACTACGGCTGTACATTTGTCAGCGTAGATGAATACAGATTCCAAAGTGTATTGTGTTTTTGTTGTGTTTTCTAGAGAACTAACGTGCTGTATTATATATACTTTATATAAGATCGTATCTCTGATCATACCTAGAGACGAGCCATACTAGGTTTAACAGCCTGTTACAGAGAGATCTAATAGATATACAAGTAGGAGAGACATTTTGATAATCGTGTTTTATTCGGTTACGGGAATTATAGAATCCCCGTGACAGGAGTAGAAAATTGGGGCGCTCGTCCCGGATCTGAAACGGGACATGCATATTTAAAAAAGTATTGTTTGTAAATGGGGGCTTTATAAATTAATTTTACAAATTTACTCGAAGTAGCACGTTGTTCACTAGAAAATTAATTAATAATAAGTGCGTCATATCTAAACATGGATAAGAATTTGCTGGATAGGCCTACGCTCAGTGTAGTGGAGATTAAGCGAGCACGTAAGGCCGAGTTAGTTGAAATCGCGGGTGAGCGAGAAATTGATTTAACATCAGCTAAAACCTTAGGTGATATAAAGACAATTATTATCCAGGAAGTTTTTGGTGATAGGCCTGTTATGGAAGACAGTGAGATTGTTCCAGAGATAGAGATAAATGAGTTAAGTGTGGAACAACAATTAGCTTTTAAAAAGCTTGAGTTAGATAGAGAGAGAGAAGAGAGAGATAGAGATAGGGATAGAGAAGAGAAAGAGAGAGAAAGAGAAGAACGTGCATTAGATAGAGAGAGAGAGAAAGAGAAGAGAGGGATAGAGAGAGAGAGAGAAAAAGAAGATAGAGATAGAGAAGATAGAGATAGGGATAGAGAAGATAGAGAGAGGGATAGAGAGAGAGAGAGAGAAAGAGAAGAGAGGGATAGAGACGATAGACATAGGGATAGAGAATTCCAGTTAGCAAAATTAAAAGTGGAACATGAGTTAAAGTTGAATACTGAAGAAGTCAGACGAGAAGCCGGAAATGGGTTTAACATGTCAGAGGCTTATAGATCAGTGCCGGTATTTGATGACGAGGAGATAGATATGTTCTTTCAACTTTTTGAACGGGCAGCTAAATTGGCCGGAGTCTAAGTGGACATTGTTAGCCGTGTCTAAGTTTAAGGGGAAGGCTAGTATAGCATATAATTCAATGAGTGATGAGCGAGCAAGTCAGTACGACTTAGTTAAGGCTGCAGTGTTGAGGGCTTATGAATTACGACCTGAGGATTATCGTTTACGGTATAGCGAGTTGAGAAAAACGCAGGGTCAGTCTTATAGTGAGTTTGTGGATTTTTTTTTTTTTTATTTTTTTTTTTTTTTTTTTTTTCTAAGAAGGCAGGGATGTTTGATAAATGGGTTGTTTCTCATCAGGTAGAGTCATATACCGAGTTATGGGAGTTGTTGATCTTACAGGACATTAAAAATGGATTACCAGTTAGCTTACGTATTCATTTAAAGGATCGTGATGTCAAAAAGATAGAGGAGGCAGGTATAGTGGCAGATGATTACGTGTTAATACACAAAGCTCAGGCAGTACCGGGTAGCTCTTTACAACAGGGTGATAAGAAGAAATTTCAGCCAGGTTTTTCCCGGGAAAGTAACTATCGGGGAGAGTCATCTAGTTGGTCAGCTAGTCAGGCAAGGAATGCACCTGGTGGGCAAAGTAAGGATAGACCTGCATTATCAGCCAATGCACGAACTTTTCGTCCACATTGCAGTTACTGTAAAAAGGATAACCATCTTATCGGGGACTGTTTTAAAAGGAAACGCGATAATGCGCAAGTGGTCGGTTTAGTGAGGTCAGCTCCGTTAGCGAGAGAGTTAATGGTTAGTCCCATGGCAGAGAAAGTAAACCCGTATGTGTCCACTGGTATGGTTTGTGATGTGAAACAAGAGTTGTGTCCTAAGGCAATATCAATCTATAGAGATACCGGGTGTAGTCAGAGTCTGATAACGCAAGAGTGTTTAGCTGGTATTGAAAATTCAGACATAGGACGTAGTTTGGTTTTAACCTCGGTTACTGGAGAAAATATGGTTGTCAGGTTACATAAGGTTTTCTTGTGTTCGAAGTTTGTGACGGGACCAGTCATTATGGGTGTTGTGAAGGACTTGCCTGTTGAAAACATAGGAGTTTTGTTGGGAAATGATTTGACTAGTCAGTGTTGTCAGCCGAAATGTGACCAACTGTTAATTAAAGACAGCACGTTAGCAATTGAAGAGTGTGAGGTTGATGAGATTAAATATCCTGCGTGTGTAATGACTAGGGATATGACCAGTAGGTTATCACGGGATCTAGAGGATATTTGTGATTTGTCTGATACGTGTGTGAGCCATGAAAGTGGAGTGGATGAGGTTGTCAGTAAAATGGTAGATAAGTCAACTGACAAAGTAAATGTGGTAGAACATGTTGATCTCCCGCAGAGGGGAATTGAACCAGTTGTGTTTTGATAGAGGGGACTTACCTTGTATTAGACAAGAGTTAGTACTAGAGCAGGGGGCTGATCCAATTTTGTTGGCAGCTCGCACTACCTTGTTAACTGTGGACAAGGGAGCATTAATAAATAAGAGAGTTAGAAATCGGAGGTTGCCGGCGACCGAACTAGCTAGGACGCAACTGAGCCATGCTCAGAGCAAAATAAAATCAGTGTTTGATAGGAAGGCTAAGAGTCGGGAATTTAAACCAGGGGATAAGGTGCTGCTGTACCTTCCCATTAAACGGGGTTCTGTGCAGAATAGGTATTTCGGGCCCTATGTTGTGCACAAACGAGTTAATGAGACAGGGTATATGATAAACACTCCTGATAGGGTTAGGAAAAGTAGGTATTGTCACATCAATTTGCTAAAAGGTTATTTTGACAGACTGCCGATAGTTCCAGAGAGACCGGTCCAAATTGAGAGACACTCAATTTCCTGTGATGACGTCAAGACTGCAGAGGTCAAGTTGGCCAACGGCCAGATTCTAGCAGACTTGAACCCCCAGCGAGCAAAGCTGACTACATTGATACAAGACAATGTTTCCATTTGTCGGGACCTTCCAACGGTTACCGACACCTTAAGCCAAGATGTGCGCTTGGAACCCAACGCTACACAGATTCGACAGCATGCCTATCGGAGAAAACCTGGAAAACGTGCGACGCTGAGAAAGAAGGAAGCGAAGTTCCATTGGTCAGGTGAATGCGAGAAGTCATTCAACCATCTCAAGCAGAGGCGCTACTCGTCTCCCGTGATGGCAGCACCAGACTACCGAGTGCGTTTCAAGCTAGCTATGGGTGCCAGTGACGTGGGTGCTGGAGCTGTGCTGTTCCCAGAAGATGAAGACGGACTGGACCATCCTAATGAAAGCCTCCAACCAGAGAGTTTTGAGATGGAGTCTTCTTCTGCAGGAATTCCCAATTACCATTGGACATATCAAGGGCACATCCAATGTAATCGCTGATGCCCTGTCCCGAAGTTGAACGTTATGATAATGTGTTGACATTCTTTATTTCTGTTTTGTTTATATATATTTTATTTTGTATACCAGGGACTCAGAGACTCAGTGTGATTACTGGTAGTCACCTTATTATTACATGTGTTATAAATGCCCGTATGCGTCGGTTAACGCACCCCTTTGTTTTAATGTAGTATATTTCCCTATTCCTAGAGTAGAGGAAATATCCTTTTTGAGGTGGGGGTGTGTCACGGAACATGCTCTTAATTTGTTTCGCCTGTGGCGATTTTAATTGTGTTAGAGGGCCGTGTGCAGTTTATTGCCCGTAGCCCAGGTGGACAACTGTTACGTAAGACTTCTGCGCGACCATCCT
This sequence comes from Gigantopelta aegis, assembly GCF_016097555.1. Lineage (NCBI taxonomy): Eukaryota > Metazoa > Mollusca > Gastropoda > Neomphalida > Peltospiridae > Gigantopelta > Gigantopelta aegis. Next base: position 52,571,697 of record NC_054702.1, read on the forward strand.
CGATCTGGCGTTCCAATATGCACTTAGCCCCGCTGTGGAGGCCATGTGGCGAGTAGTTACGTAATACCTCTGCGAGTGCGGTTTCGACGACCGTGATTTTGGCGACGATGGCGTCAGTAGTCTGACGATCAGAGAGAAATAATACCGACTCTAGTAGAGATGAAATATGAGATGATACGTGAGGTGCCGCCTTGTTCCCCCAGGCCAATTCTGATTTTGAAATAAATAGCTAGGATTTAGAGATATCTAGGAGAACGATTAGGAAGGCTCCGGAGGAACGTTAGTCCGTTTGGACTTTGGTAAATATCATTTCTGCTCTGTGTATAACCTTGATGTGATTGATGTGACTTAAATATTTTAATACGGTATTATACCAATATTCTTTAGACAGTGTCTTCGGTCATCTGACGAAGTAAATCGTAGACTTATTGTTCTAACATTATATGAGTATTTGGTAATATAAAGCTTAGCCAGTCATCCCAGCCGACCTGGGTAAACTGTAGGTTATTGTCTTTATTGTGATAAGTATTAATTCTGTGTTACAAGATTACTGAAGAGTAGTTAGGGTTAATTAAAAATTAACCCGTTAGGAATAGAGCTGTAATTCCTTTATTAATTAAGTTCCCCAAGAAGCGTTCTAAATTATCACATGTTACTGAACGAGTAGTAAGGGTTAATTATAAATTAACCAGTTAGGAATGGTGTTGTAATTCCTTTATTAATTAACTTCTCCTAGAAGCGTTTCTCAATTATCACACGTGTGGGTGTGGTGTAACGGTGAAGTGATTCGCATATTGTGTAACTAGACACCTAGAGATTAACTAATTAAGTGATCAGTTCTGGGTTGTTATTATTGTTGTTATTAATTGACTACTACGGCTGTACATTTGTCAGTGTAGATGAATACAGATTCCAAAGTGTATTGTGTTTTTGTTGTGTTTTCTAGAGAACTAACGTGCTATATTATATATACTTTATATAAGATCGTATCTCTGATCATACCTAGAGACGAGCCATACTAGGTTTAACAGCCTGTTACAGAGAGATCTAATAGATATACAAGTAGGAGAGACATTTTGATAATCGTGTTTTATTCGGTTACGGGAATTATAGAATCCCCGTGACAGTCTGCTAGAATACTAAGTTAAAACATTAAAAAAATATAATTAAAACATAGAAACAATAATATTGTGTTTGCTCTGACAATTAAATGTAAGCATGTTTATCTTAAACCAGCAACTTAAAACAGAAAAATACATTACATTATGATATTGTTTGACAATGGTCATTTAAGGTTGTACTCCACTATTCACTTTTGAATGGATTTCAATCCAGTTTCTATACATTCTGTCAAAAACACCACGTCCCACCCCAGGATAAATAGAATTCACTACTCGTGGGTTTTTTATCATGTAAAATATCAACCTCATCTAGTTAAGTGATATTTGGCAAACCACTCAGTTGATATTTTACATATTAAATAACACTCATGATAAGAACCATGTGACTGTTATTTTTAGAAAGTACAGCCATTTGCTAAGTGACCTACCAAAACAAAATTAATTGTTGACCAAAAACCTTTGGAGTTATTTTTACGCTTCATCCTAGACAGGATAGCACATACCACAGCCTATGATATACCAGTCATGGTGCACTGCCTGGAACAGGAAATAGCCCAATGAGCTCACCGATGGGGATGGATCCTAGACCGACCGCACATCAGACGAGCGCTTTACCACTGGGCTACGTCCTGCTCTTGAGTAATAAAATTAAAAAGTAAGTTTATTTGGAGTTATCCACCTTTAAGCCAGAGCACCAACTCACTTTGCTTTAATGTAAGTGGCAGCATAGGAATAGCATAGAATAGCATAAGAACAGAACAGAACAGAACAGATGTTTAACGACACCCCAACACAAAAAATACACTGGCTATTGAGTGTCAAACTATGGTAAATCCAAAACATGCAGTTGTTATCAGTTAGAAATAAAAATAACATGTGACTTTATTTCACAGAATTATTTAAATTTCAAGCTACTATTATCAAAGAAAGATTTAAAAAGGCGTTTCCTATGTTATATACATATTTTTTTTACATACCTCTTTAGCAAAGGATTTTTCCAGTTCCTCGTATGAATGATAGGTTATGTCTCCTCCAAAATCCTTAGACCTCTTTACACAAAATTCTGCAAAAAGGAGGAGTTGTCATTTATGATTATTACACAGTTTAACTATAATAAACCCACGAAAATATTATAATTGAAGTATTAAAAATACTGTGCAGACTGCTTGAATGTTACTAAATTTTAGTAACAAGTGTAATTCTGACAAAGCATGGGCCGAGATGAAGCCCAGTGGTAAAGCGCTCGCTTGATGCACCGTCTGTTTGGGATTGATTAGAGCTGGGAGGTATACCATATATAGCATTCGGTATCGGTATCATATCAATACCGATTTACCGTACTGAGCAAATTTAAAAATACGATATTTTGGTAATGAAAAATGTTATTCGTCATTTAGTAAAGCACTAACAATATCTCTCACAAACGAAAATAGTTGAAAAGAAGTGAAAGGTGAGGGACTTCTGTATGTAAAGTAATTTTATTTAGATGAAAGTAAGGGGTGAGACTTAACTCGGGTATGCATTTAAAGTCGAGTATACCAGAAATACCTCTCGATGTCGGTATCAGTATTGTATCAATACCGAATACCATATCAATACTGAGGTAAATCACACCCAAAATACTAATACAGAACCTGAAATTTCAGTACCACCCATCTCTAGAATCGATCCCCATCAGTGGGCCCATTGGGCTATTTCTCGTTCAAGCCAGTGCACTACGACTGGCATATCAAAGGCTGTGGTACATGTGTATGTGCTATGCTGTCCGTGGGATGGTCCATATGAAAGATCCCTTGCTACAATAAACATTCAATCATGTTTTTTCTGGACATAAAGCTCAGCTATCTGGACTGCATGTCGTGGATAGGGAGATAAATGTTAGTTATTAGGAGTTAGTGAGACAGACGTCAGTGTAGTGATCTCAAATCTCCCCACTCAGCAGTTAAAACTCATACTCGATGGGAGATGGACGTAATAATTTCCCACCAAGGCCGGTTAAGAATGATAATTATCACATACCTTTTGTAGAGCTCAGTGGGAAGAGAACGTATTTACAGAAAGACAGGATCCCGTTATCCTCTATGTTTCCTGGCTCACAGAACGCCTTCTGGAGCTTTTTCTTTATCTGAGCAGGTGAATCAAGCAGATCTATCTTGGAATCCTCTACGGAAGAACTCATTTTTGTCCCCGTTAAACCTGGAACTACAATATCCAAAAACATCTTGATAATTAAAGTCATAAAAATGTTCAACAATAGCAAAAACAGTTTTTCAAAATGTTTTTATCTTTTTGCTGAATATATCAGTGTGTAACAGTCATAACAAATTGTATACAAAAATTACATTGAATAATTACACCATCACACAAAAAATTTCAATTACAAACCATACAGTTTGAGATGCATATAAATCTTTTTCATTTTCTTTCATTCTTATCATAATCAGACTTCTGACATCATTTCATATTGATTTGCTCTAAATCTACCAATTTAGTAATGTCTCAATATTAATTTTGTATTACTTTTTATTATTTAAGAAAAATCAAGAAAGTTGAGATGATTTTTACTTGCATGGTCTGACATTTAATTTCATGACCAACTGGATTATCCACAAAAATCAACTATAGCTTCTTTTAAATCCTTTCAAAACTACATGTAGGTACATATATGAGCAAGCAAATGAATGAATGAATGTTTAATAACACCCTGGCAAAAAAAAAAAAAAAAACCCCGACTTACCACTGGGTTGTTAAAAGGAGGTACACAATCCTAAAAGTCAGATTCAACAATCTTACCCATTGGATTCATTAGATGTATTCTTTTTGTAAATCCAAGTTGTGGCAAACACTGGAAAAACAACAATTGGAAGTTAATCAGCATAAAGACACAAATACTACAATTTTACTATGTTCCATTCCAATATTTATTTACATGCTCATATACCACGAAGGTTTCAAGCATGTCTGTCCTGGGCATAATCTCTGGCCTTTGCCAGTGACTAAGTCCAGGACAGAAAAGGGGTGGGGGATAAGTTTGAAGTGGGCAGATTTTGGAATAAAAATTTAGTTGTGTCCAGCGACTGCGCGGACCGACTAGTAGACACCGAAAATGGGCCATGTTCTGACAGGCTAAATTTCGATTCCTTCGGGTCTAACTAGAAAAGCTAACGTCTACGGAGAATACTGCACCTAACATCATGTCCGGACTATGAATTTAAACCCAAAAATAAGTTAGACTGCTCGGCCGAAAAGGTTTTAAGGTGATTTGAGCAATTGAACGGGCGCCAAAGTAAATTGCGTTGGACTATTTATAAAAAAAATAAACATACGAATTTTGAACTCGATCGAAAAGTATTTAAAGTCCAACTAGGCCCAAAAAGGAGGTTACCTGTCCTAGTTAAGGTTGGCGCAGCAGGACTCATGGTGAGTTAATGGGCTGATCAGGTGAGAGGTTGGGGAGTCCTTCCATCAGATACTCGATGTTTCGTTCAAGGGCTCCTGTGTAGATGTCCCGCAATACCAGCTTTAAGATTCGATGAATGGTCGCGTTGGGCATCTCAGCCTTCAGGAGTCCTTGTCTGTACAGCCCGTCCTGCTGCGCTGTCACATAAAGTTGTTTGGAGCGAGGGGACCCCCGGATCTGGTACTTCCCTTGTCCAGACGGAAGTTGGCGCCATTGCTTGTTTGACCAGGGTCCCTTAAGTTGTTGAGGGTCGGTGAAGTCCCCGATGACCGCTTCTCTATACTTCGCTGGGAGCTTGTCACAGACGAGAGTCCAGTCGGTTTGGTCGGACTTCTTCGGTGAGGTGACCGAAGACATCTTCCTCCTTTTGGACTCTCTCTGGATCTCCGCTCCAACAACAGCAACCGGAGGTGGTGGTGGACTATCCGGTGGGTCGAGAACGACCACGTGTCCCGTGTCCATCAGTGTGGTTCCCTCAACAGGAGGAGCCTCCACTGTCAGTTGAGCTGACAGCTTTGGCCCCCCCTGGATGGTTCCTGGCGAGTGCTTCGGTCGAGTGGGTGTATCCGGTGAAGCAGAATGAACCGCCCCCGGTGGTTGAGCCACCGGGTTTGGATCACCCTGCACCGTTCCGCGTCTCGTCCTCCTCTTCGGAACAGGTGGAGCCGCCCCTGGCGGTTGAGCCGCCAAGTTAGGCTCACCCTGTGTAGACTTAGGGCGCCTCCTCCTTCTTCTACTAGTTGCGCGTTTCTTCTTCTCGTTTCCGTAGTACAACGTCACGGTAGCCGAGTCCCCGTTGTGCTCAATTCGGTACTTGGACAAACGCCCAAGCGAACAAAGCACAGCCCCTAGGGTGGGGGGGGGGAGAGAAATCGCCACATTCTCAAAACACAACCTCATCGTGCGAGATCAACTGGAGAATTTTTTTTACTATGTAAACCTTACATTAAAATAATAAAATGGCCCAAGAATCAGTTTTCATTAATCACTGGTCAGTATCTAGACCAGTTGGTTTAATCAATTTTATTATAATTACATATGGTACACTGTTTAATGCATCAGCCTACTAAATCAGCTTGCTGTACAAACAGGAATACACGTTTTAACGACACCTCAACAGAGCAGCACACTAAACAACTATGGCTTTTTGGTATCTAATTTATGGTTATTTCAATACTTGGTTGAGCAGGAGAGAGAGAGGAAACCCACTGCCATCAAGCTTTTCCTATCTTCAAAGCAACAAGGAATCTTTTAATATGAACTTTCCACAAAGACTGGACAGCACATACCACATTATTTGACATATCAGTATGGGAGCATGATTTGGACTGGAAGAAAAACCAGGCCATAGAGCACATTGATTTATTAATCATCGGCTATTGGATGTCAAACATTTGGTAATTTGACATATAACCCGATACTTTTTCCCATTAGTAGCAAAGGATCTTTTATATGAACCATCCCACAGACAGAAGAGCACATACCACGGCCTTTAATATGCTAATTATGGTGCACTGGCTAGAACGAGAAATAGTCCAACGGGTCCACTGACGGGGATCGATCTTATACCAACCACGCATCAAGTGAGCACTTTACCACTGGGCTACATCCTGCGTAAGTAAAAAGAAATTGTGTGTTTCAGAATAATATACTCTTCAAAAGAAGAAACGCAAAACCACATTGTCGTAACATTTGGAGAATTGATTTAATTATTGAATGGTGAGTCCGATAATTACCAAATGTTGCAGGATTGTTCACAATTCACTCTAGTCCATTGTGAGTAAGTGATAGGACACACCACCAAGGTCAAGGTCATCTGGAGTCAATACCGGGTGTGGCCTCCGCGTGTGTTGACAACTGCCTGGCACCGCCTGCCCATTGAAGCAACCAGAGTACGGATGACGTCCCGGGGGATGGTGGCCCACTCGGCCTGCAAGGCTGCTGCCAGCTCGGGCAGGGTCTGGGGCTGTGGTTGTCGCTGTCGGAGGCGTCGGTCCAACTCATCCCATAGATGCTCAATTGGGTTCAAATCCGGTGATATCGATGGCCAAGGAAGGACATTAATGTTGTTGTTCTGTAGGAAAGCCGTTGTGAGACGTGCTGTGTGAGGCCTGGCGTTGTCATGTTGGAACACTGCGTTGGCGTTGGCCATAACTGGAACGATGTGTGGCCGGAGGATCTGGTCAATGTAGCCCTGTGCATTCAGGTTGCCCTGCACGTGGACCATGTCAGTTCTGCCAGTGTGTGAGATGGCTGCCCACACCATGACACTACCCCCGCCGAATCTGTCCACTTCCTGCACGCAGTTTGCCGCATAACGTTCACCACGACGCCTATACACGCGACATCTTCCATCATGACGTCGGAGCAGAAATCGGGACTCGTCACTGAACCACACCTGTCTCCATCGCAGTTGAGGCCATTGTCGATGAATCTGGCACCACTGCAGTCGGAGTCGACGGTGTTGTGGTGTTAAGATGACACCTCGAACTGGACGTCTGGCACGAATTCCTACCTCACGTAGGCGGTTCCGTACGGTCTGGTCGGATATCCTGCGCAAACCTGGTATTGCTGCGGCTGTGGAGGTGGCAGTAGTCAATCGTTCCCGAAGGTGGCGTACCCGGATGTAGCGGTCCTGCCCGGGGGTAGTGACCCGTGGTCGACCGGATCTAGGGAGGTCACGTGTTGATCCATGTTGCTGGTAACGGTCCCACAGTCTGGAGATGGTGCTTGGGGACACATGGAATGCCCTGGCAACGGCCGTTCTGGATTCGCCTGCGTCTAGTCGGCCGATGGCATTGTTTCTCTGCGGTTCACCGAGACGTGGCATGTCCTGGATTGTCAACTGTCGGCCAGATACAGAGGCCAGGCAAGCGAACACCCTGCACTTTTATACTGTCGGTGTTCATGTTGCACGTGCAGACAACGCACGTGCAGTGGTGACATGGTTTGCACGTGGCTGCGTTTTTGCGAATATTCACATTTTGGAACTTTATTGTACAGTAGCTGTGTTTTATCGAATGTAACCGTGGGAATGTGTTTGGGACATGCAATGACCTTATATTCACAAAGCATGAACCGGTAGGAAACATAAAATCGGAGTTATAACCCATTTGTACCCTTTTGCGTTTCTTTTTTTGAAGAGTATATGTATTTACCTTCTCTGCATAAGTAAATATTTTTCGTTGGTCAACTCCGCCAAACTGAGCATCAACTCCTAAGTGCTGTTCATCGAGTGCCTGAACAGAGAAAACATACAGTCACATCAAGAGAAAAGAAAAAAATAGAAGCTTTTACCTATCACATGGTTATTATGACATAATGGTTATTAATGACGCACTCAACACATTTTATTTACAGTTATATGGCGTTGGATTTCCATTATGATTTCACAAGATGTCACCACACTGAAAAACATTGAAGTGGGAAAAGTCACTCATCAAATGACATTTTTTCCATCACACTGAATGCCTGTACACGAATCACATATTAAAAAAAAGTTACTGTGTATATGCACACTGTATCGAAAAACTTTCATGCAATATCTCATTAATGGAAAGTAGGACTTAATATTAACTGACATTTTAAAAAGATTGTTTTAATGGGAGAAGATTTGGGTGAAGCCATTTATGTTTAATATTCTTATAATTTTTAACTCTGAAAGAAATTTTATTTCACCTGCAGGCCTGGGTAGAGCAGCCCACTAAGGAGAGGATGTTCCACCTGTTTGACAACTTCAGCTCCGGCCTTTCTGGCATCGTGCTCTGTGACCACCGAAGAAAGTCGGTACATATCTAGTGTGTATTCACTACAAATTGAAGAAAATGGGTTGTTTGGACCAGTTCATCTATATAGGGGTAAAGGCACTAAGAAACAGAGGTCAGATTATGTATGATATTTAAAAAAAAAAATTCAAATGTAATTTTTTGTTCCTGCAACAATGCTTTAAAACCTTAGATACAAACCCATCGACTTCAACTAGTGTAAAATATGTATCATATAGTTAAAAATATATGTAGTTTTTCACTAATGCCAAAATAAACCACATAACATGCATTAATAGTCCAATAATGAGTCAACTAGCACTTTTAACACATGACTGTATATAAATTAGTTAATTTTACCTCCTGCATACAAAGTTGATATATTTTTTTGAATGTTTAATGCTAAAACCAAATTGACTTGAGTAACACTCTTTGGTTAAATTCTACTAGAATCCAAATGAATTCCCAAACTTGATGTAGTAAGATTCCAGAGAATATATATATTTTTTTCATGAATTGTTTTTATATAATGCACAAAGTAACTAATTAATTCAGAATTTGATAATAATAAAATTATTTGAAAACAGATATTATACTTTATACTTGTTTACTGACCACTGGATGTCGAACTAGAAGAATAAGTTTTAGTTAATTTTTTAACATTAATGACCTTGCAATTTAACTGGATTCCCATGATTTCCATTTACAGAAATATTACCAGAATTTAATTCCCAGATTCTTGTCAAAGTGTTCCTTTGTAAGAACTTTTAAAACAGCTGTGATTACCGGCTAAGCTGGAAGTCTGTTCCCCTCACAAACTTGAGCTTGTCAAGTGGCACCCCGATAGATTTGAGCATCGCCTTGATGACATGTTCGTAGTAAGATGTCCGCAACTTCAGCAGCTCCCATGGGGCTTTCATGTTATCAAGGTAGGCATGGAGATCAGCAAACAGAATAGTTACCTGAATATATATATATAAATTAACAAAATATTGAATCAGCAAGATTTCAATAAATCTCCTGTAAAAAAGATTTCTTCAAATGGCAGACAAAGATAAGTACGAAAGGTGGAAGATATTATGTATTTAAATAAATGTAAAAGACACACATTTGCCTACTGTCATATTTGTTAAATGTCACAATATATAAAAAAATATCTTGACTTTGCTGAAGAGCTACAAATATTTACAATATGAAATAGTGATGAGTATTACCAAAATGTTTACATTGGGATACATTAAGATACAGGAGCTTGTATTGTGACACATGTATGTATTACAATATATTACGAAGACCAATTCTAGATTCAGCTAGGACAATAGTATGATGTCAGAAGTATGGTTTAAACCAAAATAGTACATTATTAACGGTAATAGTCATTTTATTTTTTTCTCTCACTGCCCTGGTATACTTCTGTATTAATTAATTATATTGAATATTATTACTGCATCTCACTACAATGACATTTGGTAAAATTTACTAAACCTAATAAATATAGATTTATATGTTTGTCCTAAATATTGCTTTTATTTCATTCACTGTAGGAAATTTATGGACAAATATTTTCTATTTGCAAGTTTCATATCTTTCTATATTCTTGTTCATCAACATTATTTCTATATCAAAAATCGTTTATAAAAAATAAGAATTAAATACCCAAAACACTGAATAACATCCAATTTTTATGGAGTGTTCTTGACCCGTTCCTTTGAGTTCCAAATGGTGCAAAGGAAAATAACTATCTAATTTTGTTAGAATCATTTGCGCTTGACCTAGTTGCGAAATGTCTACTAATTCATCATAACCTTCAATTTTGTGGGATAAAGGATAACGGGCGAGTAGTAATAATAGTGTTTATGCTTAGCTTAACAAATAGTGAACACCCTCAAAATATACTTGCAATTTGGGGTAAATTTAGGTAATATGTAATAACAAAACTGTAGATCATTCTAACCTCACATCCTGCATTGAGAAAATCTGCAAGCTTGGACATAGGAACAAAATAACCTATGTGAGGTTTTCCCGTCGTAGCTGTTCCCCAGTAGATTCTCACATCTCTCTCCTTCAAAATAGGCAGAAGTCTATCCTCTCCTAAAACCTCCTACAAATAAAACAAATCAGATTAACTCAGATTAACACAATAAGTTAAACAGTTCTTTAAAAAACAAAAATATGAAAAAGAAGTTGAAAATATACTCTTCAAAAGAAGAAACGCAAAACCACATTGTCGTAACATTTGGAGAATTGATTTAATTATTGAATGGTGAGTCCGATAATTACCAAATGTTGCAGGATTGTTCACAATTCACTCTAGTCCATTGTGAGTAAGTGATAGGACACACCACCAAGGTCAAGGTCATCTGGAGTCAATACCGGGTGTGGCCTCCGCGTGTGTTGACAACTGCCTGGCACCGCCTGCCCATTGAAGCAACCAGAGTACGGATGAAGTCCCGGGGGATGGTGGCCCACTCGGCCTGCAAGGCTGCTGCCAGCTCGGGCAGGGTCTGGGGCTGTGGTTGTCGCTGTCGGAGGCGTCGGTCCAACTCGTCCCATAGATGCTCAATTGGGTTCAAATCCGGTGATATCGATGGCCAAGGAAGGACATTAATGTTGTTGTTCTGTAGGAAAGCCGTTGTGAGACGTGCTGTGTGAGGCCTGGCGTTGTCATGTTGGAACACTGCGTTGGCGTTGGCCATAACTGGAACGATGTGTGGCCGGAGGATCTGGTCAATGTAGCCCTGTGCATTCAGGTTGCCCTGCACGTGGACCAGGTCAGTTCTGCCAGTGTGTGAGATGGCTGCCCACACCATGACACTACCCCCGCCGAATCTGTCCACTTCCTGCACGCAGTTTGCCGCATAACGTTCACCACGACGCCTATACACGCGACATCTTCCATCATGACGTCGGAGCAGAAATCGGGACTCGTCACTGAACCACACCTGTCTCCATCGCAGTTGAGGCCATTGTCGATGAATCTGGCACCACTGCAGTCGGAGTCGACGGTGTTGTGGTGTTAAGATGACACCTCGAACTGGACGTCTGGCACGAATTCCTACCTCACGTAGGCGGTTCCGTACGGTCTGGTCGGATATCCTGCGCAAACCTGGTATTGCTGCGGCTGTGGAGGTGGCAGTAGTCAATCGTTCCCGAAGGTGGCGTACCCAGATGTAGCGGTCCTGCCCGGGGGTAGTGACCCGTGGTCGACCGGATCTAGGAGGTCACGTGTTGATCCATGTTGCTGGTAACGGTCCCACAGTCTGGAGATGGTGCTTGGGGACACATGGAATGCCCTGGCAACGGCCGTTCTGGATTCGCCTACGTCTAGTCGGCCGATGGCATGTCCTGGATTGTCAACTGTCGGCCAGATACAGAGGCCAGGCAAGCGAACACCCTGCACTTTTATACTGTCGGTGTTCATGTTGCACGTGCAGACAACGCACGTGCAGTGGTGACATGGTTTGCACGTGGCTGCGTTTTTGCGAATATTCACATTTTGGAACTTTATTGTACAATAGCTGCGTTTTATCGAATGTAACCGTGGGAATGTGTTTGGGACATGCAATGACCTTATATTCACAAAGCATGAACCGGTAGGAAACATAAAATCGGAGTTATAACCCATTTGTACCCTTTTGCGTTTCTTTTTTTGAAGAGTATATTATGTTTTTTTCTATTTAATTGTACCATATAAATATGTGCTCTTTTTGTGTAAAAATAGCCATTTCAAATGCAAGATAATTTTTCTAAAATATTGTTTTCCAGAGGGGTTTTTCGGGTATGGCAATAGTAGTTATTTACTAGCTCAACACTGAATATCACTAGCGATGGCAGTGAGGCTACCATAATGTCCGAATCAAATTGTTAACAACTACAAAAAATTACTCTCCTACCTTTAATTGCCGTTAGATTTCCTCCAAAGTTTTTCCAGACACAAATCGCAAAAAACCCACTACAAATATACAGATTCCACACACGAGACTGCAACGATGTCGCCGATATTGTCTTTGCTGAGATTGCATTGGGAAAAATATTTGCAGTTTTCTGTCGTCTGCCATGTTGCTTATTTATGGAATACTCTTCAAGAGGGGTGAAAGCCTCCAAAGTATGTGACACAATTAATATGAAATCGATGATCTCTAGTGGTATCATTAAAATAATAATAATAATAATATAAAATAATAATATGACGTCATCACGTTTGCTTTTATATCATAACATGTTATGACGTTGTTAGATTAAGTACTATCCTTTCACCCCTCTTGAAGAATATTCCATAAAAAGTCAAAATGGCAGCTGATACAAAATTACATGCTTTTTTCCCTATGCGCTCTCAGCGAAGTCGATATAGGTGACATGGTTATCATCTGGTATGTGGAATCTGTGTCATTGTAATGGGTTTTTTCAAGATTTGTGTCTGGACAAACTTTGGAGGAAATCTAACAGCAATTAAAGGTAGGATTTTTCGTAGTTGTTAACAATTTGGTTCGGACAAGGCCTGGTATATTTTGATCATGTAGGCCCTACTGTTAGAAAACAAGTTTGACTAGACAATGGCGATTTACCCATTTTTATCAGTTATGGCCCTTGAATTTCGGAGTCTTGAAAATTGGTTGTGCCTGGTAGAAGACATGTATTGCTGTACCTACAAAACTTGAGGCAGTAACTTTAAAAAGTCAGTACACCAACCTGCAAATTTCTCTTCATAAGCTCCAACTTTTTTTCTGGTGTTAGTTTCGCTGCCATGATTGCACTTACTGTAAAAAAAAGAAAAACATTCTATACACAATTTTAATACAGATTACCCCCCCCCCCCCCCCCCCCCACACACACACACACTATAAAATTCTGGATCTATGTGTTCCCACAGAGATTAAAACGAGAATAAAATGAATAAATGGATAGGTATCGTCCGTTGCCCTGTTTCGGTGAGGTCCTGTTTCGGTGGTTGTGTCGTCTGTGCACAACAGTACGTACATTTGAATACTTTTTACAAATTTTACTTCTGCATGGGGAAAGTAAACAAATTGTCGTATTCACAGAAATGTTGATAAAAATAAAGTTAAAACAAGCAAAGAAAGCAAGATTGAACTTTACCCACTCATAAACATGGCACACACCTTTCTTAATACGGTACCTTTTTTCTATGATTTTAAAAGACTGTAATTTGAAAGAAAACTTAATTTAAAAACTATTTCTGTCTATTCTCAGCTGTAATGGTATCTGGTTATTAAGTCCTATGATTGTCACTGTCTGCTGGTGTGACGGGACATGCTCTTAAATTTGTTTCGCCTGTGGCGATTTTAATTGTGTTAGAGGGCCGTGTGCAGTTCATTGCACGTAGCCCACGTGGGCAACTTGTTACGTAATACTTCGCGCGATCGGGCATTCCAATATGCACTTAGTCCAGCTGTGGAGGCCATGTGGCGAGTAGTTACGTAATACCTCTGCGAGTGCGGTTTCGACGACCGTGAATTGGCGACGATGGCGTCAGTAAGTCTGACGATCAGAGAGAAATAATACCGCTTGGTCGCGGTGGAAATATCAGATGATAGGGGGAGGTACCGCCTTGTACCCCCAGGCGAATTCTGATTTTTATAATAAATAGCTAGTTTTTAGAAATATCGAGGAGAACCAGAAAAGGAAGGCTCTCCGGGAACGTTGTCCGTTTGGACTGGTAAATATTTAATTTCTGCTCTGTGTATAACCTTGATGTGATTGATGTGACTTTAAATATTTTAATACTGTATTATACCAATATTCTTTAGACAGTGTCTTCGGTCATCTGACGAAGTAAATCGTAGACTTTTTGTTCTAACATTATACGGGTATTTGGTAATATAAAGCTTAGCCAGTCATCCTACAAGACCTAGGTAAACTGTAGGTTATTGTCTTTATTGTGATAGGTACCAGTATTAATTCTGTGTTACAAGGTTACTGAACGAGTAGTAAGGGTTAATTAAAAATTAACCAGTTAGGAATAGTGTTGTAATTCCTTTATTAATTAAGTTCTCCTGACAGCGTTTCTAAATTATCACACGTTACTGAACGAGTAGTAAGGGTTAATTAAAAATTAACCAGTTAGGAATGGTGTTGTAATTCCTTTATTAATTAACTTCTCCTGGAAGCGTTTCTCAATTATCACACGTGTGGGTGTTGTGTCACGGTGAAGTGATTCGCAAATTGTGTAACTAGACACCTAGAGATTAACTAATTAAGTGATCAGTTCTGGGTTGTTATTATTGTTGTTATTAATTAACTACTACGGCTGTACGTTTGTCAGCGTAGGTTAACAGATTCCAAAGTGTATTGTGTTTTGTTGTGTTTCTAGTGAGCTAAACGTGCTATAATAATATATACTTTATATAAGATCGTATCTCTGATCATACCTAGACGAGCCAAAGCGGTTTTGAACTGCCTGTTACAGAGAGATCTAATAGATATACAGTTAGGAGAGATATTTGGATAATCGTGTTTTATTCAGTTACGGGAATTATAGAATCCCCGTGACAGGAGTAGAAAATTGGGCGCTCGTCCGGGATCTAAAACGGGACATGCATATTTTAAAAAAGTATTGTTTGTAAATGGGGGCTTTATAAATTATTTTTACAAATAACCAGAAGTAGCACGTTGTTCACTAGAAAATTAATAAATATTAAGTGCGTCATATCTAAACATGGATAAGAATTTGCTGGATAGGCCTACGCTCAGTGTAGTGGAGATTAAGCGAGCACGTAAGGCCGAGTTAGTTCAAATCGCGGGTGACCGAGAAATTGATTTAAAATCAGCTAAAACCTTAGGAGATATAAGGACAATTATTATCCAGGAAGTTTTTGGTGATAGGCCTGTTATGGAAGACAGTGAGATTGTTCCAGAGATAGAGATAAATGAGTTAAGTGTGGAACAACAATTAGCTTTTAAAAAGCTTGAGTACGAAAGAGAAGAACGTGCATTAGATAGAGAGAGAGAAGAGAGAGATAGAGAAGAGAAAGAGAGAGAAAGAGAAGAACGTGCATTAGATAGAGAAGAGAGAGAGAGAGATAGAAGATAGAGATAGAAAAGATAGAAATAGAGATAGAGAGAGAGAGAGAGAGAGAGAGAGAGAGAGAGAGAGAGAGAGAGAAAGAGAAGAGAGGGATAGAGAATTCCAGTTAGAAAAATTAAAAGTGGAACATGAGTTAAAGTTGAATACTGAAGAAGTTAGACGAGAGGCAGGAAATGGTTTTAACATGTCGGAGGCTTATAGATCAGTGCCGGTATTTGACGATCAGGAGGTAGCATGTTCTTCCAACTTTTTGAACGGGCCGCTAAGCAGCTAAATTGGCCGCAGTCTAAGTGGACATTGTTACCCGTATCTAAGTTTAAGGGTAAGGCTAGTGTAGCTTATAATTCAATGAGTGATGAGCGAGCAAGTAAGTACGACTTAGTTAAGGCTGCAGTGTTGAGGGCGTATGAATTACGACCTGAGGATTATCGTTTACGGTATAGCGAGTTGAGAAAAACGCAGGGTCAGTCTTATAGTGAGTTTGTGGCTAAGAAGGCAGGGATGTTTGATAAATGGGTGATTTCTCATCAGGTAGAGTCATATACCGAGTTACGGGAGTTGTTGATCTTACAGGACATTAAAAATGGATTACCAGTTAGCTTACGTATTCATTTAGAGGATCGTGATGTCAAAAGGATAGAGGAGGCAGGCATAGTGGTAGATGATTACGTGTTAATACACAAAGCTCAGGCAGTACCGGGTACCTCTTTACAACAGGGTGATAAGAAGAAATTTCAGCCAGGTTTTTCCCGGGAAAGTAACTATCGGGGAGAATCATCTAGTTGGTCAGCTAGTCAGGCAAGGAATGCACCTGGTGGGCAAAGTAAGAATAGACCTGCATTATCAGCCAATGCACGAACTTTTCGTCCACATTGCAGTTACTGTAAAAAGGATAACCATCTTATCGGGGACTGTTTTAAAAGGAAACGCGATAATGCGCAAGTGGTCGGTTTAGTGAGGTCAGCTCCGTTATCGAGAGAGTTAATGGTTAGTCCCATGGCAGAGAAAGTAAACCCGTATGTGTCCACTGGTATGGTTTGTGATGTGAAACAAGAATTGAGTCCTAAGGCAATATCAATCTATAGAGATACCGGGTGTAGTCAGAGTGATAACGCAAAAGTGTTTAGCTGGTATTGAAAATTCAGACATAGGACGTAGTTTGGCTTTAACCTCGGTTACTGCAGAAAAAATGGTTGTCCGGTTACATAAGGTTTTCTTGTGTTCGAAGTTTGTGATGGGACCAGTTGTTATGGGTGTTGTGAAGGACTTGCCTGTTGAAAACAGGAGTTTTGTTGGGAAATGATTTGACAAGTCAGTGTTGTCAGCCGACATGTGACCAATTGTTAATTAAAGACAGCCCTTTACCAGTAGAAGAGAGTGAGGTTGATGAGATTAGATATCCTGCGTGTGTAAAGACTAGGGCTATGGCCAATAGGTTATCACGGGATCTAGAGGATATTTGTGATTTGTCTGATACGTGTGTGAGCCATGAAATTGGAGTGGATGAGGTTATCAGTAAAATGGTAGATAAGTCAACTGACAAATTAAATGTGGTGGAACCTGTTGATCTCCCGCAGAGGGGAATTGAACCAGTTGTGTTTGATAGAGGGGACTTACCTTGTAATAGACAAGAGTTAATCCTAGACCAGGGGGCTGATCCAAATTTGTTGGCAGTTCGCACTACCTTGTTAACTGTGGACAAGGGAGTATTAATAAATAAGAGCGTCAGAGATAGGAGGTTGCCGGCGACCGAACTAGCTAGGAAGCAACTGAGCTATGCTCAGAGCAAAATAAAATCAGAGTTTGATAGGAAGACTAGGAGTCGGGATTTAAACCAGGGGATAAGGTGCTGCTGTACCTTCCCATTAAACGGGGTTCTGTGCAGAACAGGTATTTCGGGCCCTATGTTGTGCTCAAACGGGTTTATGAGACAGGGTATGTGATAAACACTCCTGATAGGGTTAGGAAAAGTAGGTATTGTCACATCAATTTGCTAAAAGGTTATTTTGACAGACTGCCGATAGTTCCAGAGAGACCGGTCCAAATTGAGAGACACTCAATTTCCTGTGATGACGTCAAGACTGCAGAGGTCAAGTTGGCCAACGGCCAGCTTCTAGCAGACTTGAACCCCCAGCGAGCAAAGTTGACTACGTTGAAACAAGACAATGTTTCCATTTGTCAGAACCTTCCAACGGTTACCAATACCGTAAGCCAAGAGGTGCGCTTGGAACCCAACGCTACACCGATTCGACAGCATGCCTATCGGAGAAAACCTGGAAAACATGCGCCACTGAAAAAGAAGGAAACGAAGTCCCAGTGGTCAGATGAATGCGAGAAGTCATTCAACCGTCTCAAGCAGAGGCGCTACTCGTCTCCCGTGATGGCAGCACCAGACTACCGAATGCCGTTCAAGCTAGCTGTGGGTGCCAGTGACGTGGGTGCTGGAGCTGTGCTGTTCCAAGAAGACGAAGACGGACTGGACCATCCTAATGAAAGCCTCCAACCAGAGAGTTTTGAGATGGAGTCTTCCTCTGCAAGAATACCCAATTACCATTGGACATATCAAGGGCACATCCAATGCCCTGTCCCGAAGTTGAACGTTATGATAATGTGTTGACATTCTTGATTTCTGTTTTGTTTATATATATTTTATTTTGTATACCAGGGACTCAGAGACTCAGTGTGATTACTGGTAGTCACATTATTATTACATGTGTTATAAATGCCCGTATGCGTCGGTTAACGCACCTTTTTGTTTTAATGTAGTATATTTCCCTATTCCTAGAGTAGAGGAAATATCCTTTTTGAGGTGGGGGTGTGTGACGGAACATGCTCTTAAATTTGTTTCGCCTGTGGCGATTTTAATTGTGTTAGAGGGCCGTGTGCAGTTCATTGCACGTAGTCCAGGTGGGCAATTTGTTACGTAATATTTCGCGCGATCGGGCATTCCAATATGCACTTAGTCCAGCTGTGGAGGCCATGTGGCGAGTAGTTACGTAATACCTCTGCGAGTGCGGTTTCGACGACCGTGAATTGGCGACGATGGCGTCAGTAAGTCTGACGATCAGAGAGAAATAATACCACTTGGTCGCGGTGGAAATATCAGATGATAGGGGGAGGTACCGCCTTGTACCCCCAGGCGAATTCTGATTTTTATAATAAATAGCTAGTTTTTAGAAATATCGAGGAGAACCAGAAAAGGAAGGCTCCCCGGGAACGTTGTCCGTTTGGACTGGTAAATATTTAATTTCTGCTCTGTGTATAACCTTGATGTGATTGATGTGACTTTAAATATTTTAATACTGTATTATACCAATATTCTTTAGACAGTGTCTTCGGTCATCTGACGAAGTAAATCGTAGACTTTTTGTTCTAACATTATACGGGTATTTGGTAATATAAAGCTTAGCCAGTCATCCTAGAAGACCTAGGTAAACTGTAGGTTATTGTCTTTATTGTGATAGGTACCAGTATTAATTCTGTGTTACAAGGTTACTGAACGAGTAGTAAGGGTTAATTAAAAATTAACCAGTTAGGAATAGTGTTGTAATTCCTTTATTAATTAAGTTCTCCTGGCAGCGTTTCTAAATTATCACACGTTACTGAACGAGTAGTAAGGGTTAATTAAAAATTAACCAGTTAGGAATGGTGTTGTAATTCCTTTATTAATTAACTTCTCCTGGAAGCGTTTCTCAATTATCACACGTGTGGGTGTTGTGTCACGGTGAAGTGATTCGCATATTGTGTAACTAGACACCT
This sequence comes from Gigantopelta aegis, assembly GCF_016097555.1. Classification (NCBI taxonomy): domain Eukaryota; kingdom Metazoa; phylum Mollusca; class Gastropoda; order Neomphalida; family Peltospiridae; genus Gigantopelta; species Gigantopelta aegis. The sequence goes on from NC_054702.1 coordinate 52,590,846, forward strand.
AGAGATTAACTAATTAAGTGATCAGTTCTGGGTTGTTATTATTGTTGTTATTAATTAACTACTACGGCTGTACGTTTGTCAGTGTAGGTTAATACAGATTCCAAAGTGTATTGTGTTTTGTTGTGTTTCTAGTGAGCTAAACGTGCTATAATAATATATACTTTATATAAGATCGTATCTCTGATCATACCTAGACGAGCCAAAGCGGTTTTGAACTGCCTGTTACAGAGAGATCTAATAGATATACAGTTAGGAGAGATATTTGGATAATCGTGTTTTATTCAGTTACGGGAATTATAGAATCCCCGTGGCAGCTGGTAAAATTCTTTACAGATACTTGCCAAAAATATCTGGTCCTTATATGTTTTAACATAAATATCTTTCTGGATATCTGTTTATATATTTATTAAAGGGACACGCCCTAGTTGTTAATCATTACGCCGTTGTTTTTCGCTATTAAACCCATTTTCTCACAAATAAAATTGCACTTTACTTACTTTTTATTATTTAGAATATACATTTCCATTTACCTGAAATGTTTTTTGGTAATCCTGGTGTTTGTAATACCACAAAATGCATTTTTCGTATTTCTTAAAAACGCACGCGCGTCTGAGAAAAAATGTTGAACAGACAAGGTCTAATCTATTTTTAGAGGGGATATTCCCATTTCAACGTCACAGACGTTGGTATACCACGTGACCGTTATCATTTTGGTTCGGTTTGTTTTCTCGTGCACGGTTCGCGCAATCAACATCCGATTTGTTATCGTTTGCTTGTCGTTGATTTGTGAGGTTTTTCTTCACAGTTCGTGAAAATTTTCATTAACAATAAAGTTCAGACAAGTAATTATCTCAATACAAAACGTTACAAACCCTTAAAACCAATAAGTCTTATGATATCTGGAGAGGACAGAACAGTTGGAACATGCCTAAGTCTGTGTGCACTCTGGGAAATTTGTCGTGACATAGGCATTTCTGTGCTTCGAGAGACATCTACCGGTGACATCAGAATACTAACTTTCAAAATTATTTCAAGTTACTGGTTCACGGGGATTCCCATGGTATTTATCGATATAAAACCTACTTTTTCACTCTATTTTATAAAAACGTGATCTAAGTGTGTTACAGTTTTGTAGATTAACCAAAATTAGAATTAATTTTCGCGGGCTGAAACTAGGGCGTGCGACTTTAAAACTCAGAATGCAGCTTATATTTTTAACCAAACAATTTTACCATTATAACTATTCATTTGTTCAACTTATAACACGATTGCAAAACATCATAATTGTTATATTTGTTTTCATAAAATGTTATCTGATAACATTGGTAATTTTATAATTTGCCTTCAATATTTAAAATATTTTTTTAAATAAATTATTATAAACTGTACATGTTTTGTTGAACATCATACATGTTTTCATAAAACATTGAAAAATTTGGTGTTGGAAAGTTTTGCTGTAAGCTATAGAGGGTTCCGCGATATGTGCTAAAAATAGCAATATTACCCATAACTCTGTGCGGCCGGCCATGGTGAAGGGCAAACAATAGCGTTTCATTGTTCTATACAAATACGAGCTTCGCAGTTAGTAGACACTGCATTATTTTGATAACATGCAAGATTATTTTGATACACTGGATAAGACGGCAAAAAGCAGATATGGAAAAAACTGCATATATTGGGAAGCAGGATTCGTACACTACAAAATCGCCGGTGGAAAATGGCTTCAGGACCCCCATTTCTATCCATCATTTACGTATGCAGATCTGATAAATTACCTGATTTTTAGCCAAGCTCTTTTTATACGCTGAAGGACTTCCAGAATTATAAAAGTTTGGATGCATATGACCGTTTTGTATGTGGTTGGGTGAGGAATGTTGGTGTTTACATCCATGATTCAGTCCATGTGATACGTGCAAGGGTGATGCATTCACAACGGCTTAATAACACATCGCTTTATTCGTGGATTATTTTCGATAAAGCTGGTAAAGTTCTTTGTGCCCATTGTAATTGTAAAGCAGGACTTGGCGAATCATTTTCTTCTATGGTATCCACGTTATTTTATATTGAAGCCAGTGTAAAGCGGCCCATACACGATCAATTTTATTCACAATAATATTGTCAATTATAAAAATTGACAATATTATTTATCATTAGTGTGTGATATTGAAGCAAGTTTTTGATTGACAC